>NW_017206547.1:0-4828 GCF_001704415.2 Capra hircus | reverse complement strand
GACTGACTCCCCATGGCAGACTCCAGAAGTACCCTAGATGCATGTCAGCCCTGGAGAGGAATCCTCAGTCTGAACACAACTCCACACAAGGTCTTAGGCCCTGGCATCGACGGGAGAGGAATCCTGAGAGGACCCCTAGCAACTCGCATGGCGACTGGCCTTTCTTGAGGCAACCAGAGCGGGTCCCTGAGGTCCCTGTCGTAACTCGATAGCACCTGCCACAACTCGAGAAAAATCCAGGAGGTTCTCCCCTTCAGGCGAGATGAGGCCCATTTCCGCTGAGGCGTCTTGAGTCTAAACACACCTAACCTCTGGAACTTCCAAAGGGTCCTTCCCACACTTGCTGCAACTCAAGAAGTTCCCGACATACCCGTCTCCACTCGAGAGGAAGCACGAGAGTCCGCCCACATCCAGAGGAGCCTGGCTTCCACCTCGTAGCTCTAGATGACGGATTCTTTTTCCAGCTTCGTCTGGAAAGAATTCCCGGCTTTTCCCGTCGCAACTCAAGAGGAGGCGCTCTCAACAGGAAAAGCGAGAGAAACCCCAGTGTCGTGCCACAATCCAAGGAACCCCCAGATGTCAGTCCATTCCAGAGGAACTTGCTTTCCCTGCACTGCCTCTACTTTCACGCGAGGATCCACTCACTACACCATGGAACGTGGGTCAGCCCTGTGGGAAAGCCTCGTCCGAAAGCCTCGAGGGAAAGCCACAGATCCCTTGATCCACGCGACGGGAAGTGTGACACTGCTGCTACAGTTCCTGAGGAGCGCTCACGTGCATGCCCCCACATGAGATGAGCACAGACTCCCCAGGGGAAACTCCAGAAGTAAGCCAAGATCCATGTCATCACTGAAGAGGAATCCTCAGGTTCCAGCCCCGACTCCACAAAAGGTCTTAGGCCCCGACATCGACCGGAGAGGAATCCCGAAAGGCGCCCTTGCAACTCCCATGGGTACTGGCCTTTCCTGAGGCCACCAGAGCGGGTCCCTGAGGTCTCTGTCGTAACTCGAGAGACCCTGCCCAACTCTAAGAAACTCCAGGAGGTTCTCCCCTCCAGGCGAGATGAGGCCCATTTAATCTGAGGCGTCTGGAGGCTCATCACACCTAAATTCTGGAAATTCAAAAGGGTCCTTGCTGCAACTCAAGAAGTTCCCCGGACATACCCGTCTCCACTCGACAGGAAGCACGAGGGTCCCGCCCACATCCAGAGGAGACGCCGTTTTGGTATCGAAGCTCGAGATGAGGGATCCTTTCCCTGCTTGGTCAGGAAATAATACACGCCATTCCGCTCGCATTTCAAGGGGAAGCGCTCTCCACAGGAAAGGCGAGAGGAACTCCAGGGTCGAGCCACCATTCACAGAGTCACCCAGATGTCTCAGTCCATTCCAGAGGAAACTGTTTTTCCTGCACTGCCTCGAATTTCACGGCGAGGATCGACTCACACCACGGTGGCACGTGGGATAGCCCTGGTGGAAAGCCTCGTGGGAAATCCTCTTGTGAAAGCCTCGAGGGAAAGCCACAGATCCCTTGATCCACGCGAAGGTAAGCATGACACTGCTGCTACATCTCGGAGGAAAGCGCACGTGCATGCCCCCACTCGAGACAAGGACTGACTCCCCTGGTGAACCTCCAGAAGTACCCCAACATCCATGTCAGCACTGGAGAGGAATCCTCAGGTTCTGGCACCATCTCCACACAAGGTCTTTGGCCCCGGCATCGACGGGAGAGGAATCCCGAGAGGCCCCGAGCAATTCGCTTGGGGACCGGTCTTTCCTGAGGCCACCCGAGCAGGTCCCTGATGTCCCGGTCCTAAGTTGTGAGCACCCGCCTCAACTGGAGAAAATCAAGGTGGTTCTTCCCTCCAGGCGAGATGAGGCCCATTTCCGCTGAGGCGTCTTGAAGCTAATCACACCCTAACCTCTGGAACTTCCAAAGGGTCCTTCACACCCTTGCTGCAACTCAAGAAGTTCCGACATACCCGTCTCCACTCGAGAGGAAGCAGGAGAGTCCCGCCACATCCAGAGGAGCCCCTTTTCTCCCTCATAGCTCGAGACGAGGGATCCTTTCACTGTGTGTCGAGAAAGAATTCCTGGCATTCCCGTCTCATCTCCAGAGGAGGCGCTCTCCACAGGAAAGGCGAGAGGAACTCCAGGGTCGTGCCACCATTCCCAGAGTCCCCCCAGATATCTCAGTATATTCCAGGGAAACCTGTTTTCCCTGCAGTGCCAGGACTTTCAAGCCGAGGGATCGACTCACAACATGGTGGCACGTGGGACAGCCCTGTGGGAAAGCCTCGTGGAAAACCTCGTGGAAATCCTTGAGGGAAAGCCACTGATCCCTTGATCCATGCGAAGGGAAGCGTGACACTGCCGCTACAGCTCGGGAGGAAAGCGCACGTGCATGCCACCACTGAAGACGTGGACTGACTTCCCTGGGGAGACTCCAGAAGTCCATCAAGATCCATGTCAGCACTGGAGAGGAATCCTGAGGTTCCGGCACCATCTCCACACAATGTCTTAGGCCCCGGCATCGACGGGAGAGAATCCCGAGAGCCCCGAGCAATCCCATGGGACTGGTCTTTCCTGAGGCCACCAGAGCAGGTCCCTGAGGTCCCGGTCGTAAGTTGTGAGCACCTGCCTCAACTGGAGAAAATCCAGGAGGTTCTCCCCTCCAGGCGAGATGAGGCCCATTTCCGCTGAGGCGTCTCGAAGCTAATCACACCTAATCTCTGGAAATTTCAAAGGGTTCTTCACAACCTGGCTGCAACTCAAGAAATTCCCCGACATACCCGTCTCCACTCGAGAGGAAGCACAGGAGTCGTGCCCACATCAAATGAGCCCCGTTTCCACGCTCATAGCTCGAGAGGTGGGATCCTTTCCCTGCGTGGTCGGGAAAGAATTCCCGGCGTTCCCTTCGCATCTCAAGAGGAGGCGCTCTCCTCTGGAAAGGCGAGAGGAACTCCAGCGTCGTGCCACCATTCCCAAAGTCCCCCCAGATGTCTCAGTCTATTCCAGGGAAATCTGTTTTCCCTGCACTGCCTCGACTTTCAAGCCGAGGATCGACTCACACCACGGTGGCACGTGAGACAGCCCTGTAGGAAAGCCTCGTGGGAAAGCATCGAGGGAAAGCCACTGCTCCCTTGATCCACGCGAAGGGAAGCGTAACACTCCTACAGGAGCTCGGGAGGAAAGCGCACGTGCCTGCCTCCACTCGATTCGAGGTCTGACTCCCCTAGGGAGACTCCAGAAGTACCAAGATCCATGTCAGCCCTGGAGAGGAATACTCAGGTTCCGGCACTGACTCCACACAAGGTCTTAGGCCCGGCATCCACGGGAGAGAAATCCTGAGAGGCCCCCGAGCAACTCGCATGGGACCTGGCCTTTCCTGAGGAAACCAGAGCGGTCCCTGAGGTCCCCGTCGTGAGTCGAGAGAACCTGCCGCAGCTCGAGAAAATCCAGGAGGTTCTCCCTCCAGGCGAAATGAGGCCATTTCCCTGAGGCGTCTCGAGTCTAATCACACCTAACTTCTGGAACTTCCAAAGGGTAATTCACACCCTTGCTGCAACTCAAGAAGTTCCCCGAAATTCCCGTCTCCACTCGAGAGGAAGCAGAGAGTCCCGCCCACATCTAGAGGAGCCCCGTTTCCACCTCCTAGCTCGAGACGGGGGATCCTTTCAGTGCGTGGTCGGGAAAGAATTCCCGGTGTTTCCGGCGCATCTCAAGAGGAGGCACTCTCCACAGGAAAGGCGAGAGGAACTCCAGGGTCGTGCCACCATTCCGAGAGTCCCCCAGATGTCTCAGTCCATTCCAAGGAAACCTGTTTTCCCTGCACTGCCTCGACTTTCAAGCCGCTGATCAACTCACACCACGGTGGCACGTGAGATAGCCCTGTGGGAAAGCCTCGTGGGAAAGCCTTGAGGGAAAGCCCCTGATCCCTTGATCCACGCGAAGGGAAGCGTGACACTGCTGCTAAAGCTTGGGAGGAAAAGCGCACGTGCATGCCCCCACTCCGAGACGAGGACTGACTCCCCTGGGGAGACTCCAGAAGTACCCCAAGATCCATGTCGGCACTGGAGAGGAATGCTTAGGTTCCCGCACCGACTTCACACAAGTCTTACACCTTCGGTATCGATTGAAGGGGAATGCCAAGAGGCCCCCGAGCAACTCCATGGGGACTGGCCTTTCCTGAGGCCACCAGAGCGGGTCCCTGAGGTCCACGTCGTAAGTCGAGAGCACCTGCCACAACTCGAGAAAATCAGGAGGTTCTCCCTTTCAGGCGAGATGAGGCCCATTTCCGCTGAGGCGTCTCGAAGACTAATCACACCTAACCTCTGGAACTTCCAAAGGGTCCTTCACACCTTGCTGCAACTCAAGAACTTCCCTGACGCACCCGTCTCCATTCGAGAGGAAGCACGAGAGTCCCGCGCACATCCAGAGGAGCCCCGTTTCAGCCTCATATGTGGAGGAGGAATCCTTTTCCTGCGTGTTCCAGAAGGAATTCACGGCGTTCCCGTCGCATCTCAAGAGGAGGCGCTCTCCACAGGAAAGGCGAGAGGAATTCCAGCGTCGTGCCACCATTCCCAGAGTCCCCCAGATGTCTCAGTCCATTCCAGGAAACCTGTTTTCCCTGCGCTGCCTCGACTTTCAGCCGAGGATCGACTCACACCACGGTGGCACGTGGGACGGCAATGTGGGAAAGCCTCGTGGAAAAGCCTCGTGGGAAAGACTCGTGGAAAGCCTGGTGGGAAAGCTTCGAGAGAAAGCCACAGATCCCTTGATTCACGCGAAGGGAAGCGCCACACTGCTGCTACAGCTCAGGAGGAAAGCGC
>NW_017206546.1:0-4829 GCF_001704415.2 Capra hircus | reverse complement strand
ACTCTGGGAATGGTGGCACGACCCTGGAGTTCCTCTCCCCTTTCCGGGTGGAGAGCGCCTCCTCTTGAGATGCGACGGGAACGCGGGTAATTCTTTCCCCCAACACGAAGGGAAAGGAACCCTCCTCTCGAGCTAGGAGGCGGAAACGGGGCTCCTCTGGATGTGGGCGGACTCTCGTGCTTCCTTCGAGAGGAGACAGTTATGTCGGGGAACTTCTTGAGTTGCAGCAAGGGTGTGAAGGACCCTTTGGAAGTTCCAGAGGTTAGGTGTGATTAGCCCTCGAGACGCTCAGCGGAAATGGCCTCATCTCGCCTGGAGGGGAGAACCTCCTGGATTTTCTCGAGTTGCGGCAGGTGCTCTCAACTTACGACGGGACCTCAGGGACCCGCTCTGGTGCCTCAGGAAAGGCCAGTCCCCATGCGAGTTGCTCGGGGCCTCTCGGAATTCCCTCTCCCGTCAATGCCCGGGCCTAAGATCTTATGTGGAGTCGGTGCTGGAACCTGAGGATTCCACTCCAGTGCTGACATGGAACTTGGGGTACTTCTGGGTCTCCCCGGGGGAGTCAGTCCTCGTCTCGTGTGGGGGCATGCACGTGCGATTTCTCTCCGAGCTGTAGCACCAGTGTCACGCTTCCCTTCGCGTTGATTAAGGTATCTGTGGCTTTCCCTCGAGGCTTTCCCACGAGGCTTTCCCGGCAGGGCTGTCCTACGTGCCACCGTGGTGTGAGTCGATCCTCGGCTTGAAAGTGGAGGCAGTGCAGGGAAAACAGTTTTCCCTGGAAAGGATTGAGATATCTGGGGGACTCTGGGAATGGTGGCACGACACTGGAGTTCCTCTCGCGGTTCCTGTGGAGAGCGCCTCCTCTTGAGATGGGACGGGAAAGCCGGGAATTCTTTCACAACTTCGCGGGGAAGGATCCCTCCTCTCGAGCTAGGAGGCGGAAACGGGGCTCTTCTGGATGTGGGTTGGACTCTCGTGCTTCCTCTGGAGTGGAGACGGGTATCTCAGGGAACTTCTTGAGTTGCAGCAAAGGTGTGAAGGACCCTTTGGAAGTTCCAGAGGTTATGTGTGATTAACCTTGAGACGCCACAGCGGAAATGGGCCTCATCTCGCCTGGAGGGGAGAACCTCTTTGATTTTCTCGAGTTACCCCAGGTGCTCTCGACTTACGACGGGGACCTCAGGGACCCCGCTCTGGTGGCCTCAGGAAAGGCCAGTCCCCATGCGAGTTGCTCAGGGGCCTCTCGGGATTCCTCTCCCGTCGATGCCGGGCCTGAGGCCTTGTGAGGAGTCGGTGCCGGAACCTGAGGATTCCTCTCCAGTGCTTAAATGGATCTTGAGGTACTTCTGGAGTATCCCCAGGGGAGTCAGTCCTCGTCTCGAGTGGGGGCATGCACGTGCGCTTTCCTCCGAGCTGTAGCAGCAGTGTCACGCTTTCCTTCGCGTGGATCATGGGATCTGTGGCGTTCCATCGAGGCTTTCCTCGAGGGTTTCCCACAAGGCTGTCCTCGTTGCTTCGTGGTGTGAGTTGATCCTCGCTTGAAAGTCGAGGCAGTGCAGGGAAAACAGGTTTCCCTGGAATGGACTGAGACATTTGGGGGACTCTGGGAATGGTGGCATGACCCTGGAGTTCCTTTCGCCTTTCCTGTGGAGAGCGCCTCCTCTTGAGATGAGACGGGAACGCCGGGAATTCTTTCCCGACCACGCAGGGAAAGGATCCCTCCTCTCGAGTTAGGAGTCCGAAACGGGTCTCCTCTGGATGTGGGCGGACTCTCGTGCTTCCTCTCGAGTGGAGACGGGTATGTCGGGGAACTTCTTGAGTTGCAGCAAGGGTGTGAAGGACCCTTTGGAAGTTCCAGAGGATAGGTGTGATTAGCCTCGAGAGGCCTCAGGAAAATGGCCTCATCTGGCCTGGAGGGAGAACCTCCTGGATTTTCTCGAGTTGCGGCAGGTGCTGTCGACTTACGTCGGGGACTTCAGGGACCAGATCTGGTGGCCTCAGGAAAGGCCAGTCCCTTGCGAGTTGCTCGGGGGCCTCTTGGTTTCCTCTCCGTCGATTCCGGGGCCTAAGACCTTGTGTGGAGTCGGTGCCGGAACGTGAGGATTCCTCTCCAGTGCGGACATGGATCTTGGGGTTCTTCTGGAGTCTCCCCCAGGTTAGTCAGTCCTAGTCTCGAGTGGGGGCATGCACGTTCAATTTCCTCCCGATCTGTGGAAGCAGTGTCACACTTCCCTTAGCATGTATCAAGGGATCTGCAGCTTTCCCTCGAGGCTTTCCAATGAGGCTTTCCCACGAGGATTTTCCTCAGGGCTGTCCCACGTGCCGCCGTGGTGTGAGTCGATCCTCGCTTAAAAGTCGAGGCAGTGCAGGGAAAACAGGTTTCCCTGGAATTGACAGAGACATCTGGGGGACTCTGGAAATGGTGGAACGACCCTGGAGTTTCTCTAGCCTTTCCTGTGGAGAGGGCCTCCTCTTGAGATGCGACGGGAACGCCGGAATGCTTTCCAGACCACGCAGGGAAACGATCCCTCCTCTCGAGCTATGAGGTGGAAACAGTGCTCCTCTGAAAGTGGCGGGAAGATCTTGATACTCTCGAGTGTAGACGGGTATGTCAGAGAACTCCTTGAGTTGCAGCAAGGTGTGAAGGACCCTTTGGAAGTTCCAGAGGTTAGGTGTGATTAGCCTCGAGACGCCTCAGCGGAAATGGGCTCATCTCGCCTTTAAGGATGCCAAGATCCATGTCAGCACTGGAGAGGAATCCTCAGGTTCCGGCACCGAATCCACACAAGGTCTTAGGCCACGGCATCGACGGGAGAGGAATCCCGAGAGGCCCCCGAGCAACTCGCATGGGGAATGGCCTTTTTTGAGGCCACCAGAGCGGGTCCCTCAGGTCCCCGTCTTAAGTCGATATCACCTGTCCCAACTCGAAAAAATCCAGGAGGTTCTCCCCTCTCCAGGCGAGATGAGGCCCATTTCCGCTGAGGCGTCTCGAGGCTAATCACACCTAAACCTCTGGAACTTCCAAAGGGTTCTTCACACCCTTGCTGCAACTCAAGAAGTTCCCCGACATACCTGTCTCCACTCGAGAGGAAGCACGAGAGTCCCGCCCACATCCAGAGGAGCCCCGTTTCCGCCTCACAGCTAGAGAGGAGGTATCCTTTCCCTGCGTGGTCGGGAAAGAATTCCCGGTCTTCCCGTCACAACTCAAAGAGAGGCGCTCTCAACAGGAAAGGTGAGAGGAACTCCAGGGTCGTGCCACCATTCCCAGAGTACCCCAGATATCTCAGTCCATTTCAGGAAACCTGTTTTCCCTGCACTGCCTCGACTTTCAAGCCGAGGATCGACTCACAGCACGGTGGCACGTGGACAGCCCTGTGGGAAAGCCTCATGAGAAAGCCTCATGGAAAGCCTCGAGGGAAAGCCACTGATCCCTTGATCCACTCGACGAAGAATGACACTGCTGCTACAGCTCGGAAGGAAAGCGCTCTTCAATGCCCCCACTCGAATGAGGACTGACTCCCCCTGGGGAGACTCCCGAAGTACCCCAAGATCCATGTCAGCACTGGAGAGGAATCCTCAGGTTCCGGCACCGACTCCACACATCGTCTTAGGCCCCGGCATCGACGGGACAGGAATCCCGAGAGGCCCCCGAGCAACTCGCATGGGACTGGGCTTTCCTGAGGCCACCAGAGCGGTCCCTGAGGTCCCGTCGTAAGTCGAGAGCACCTGCCGCAACTCGAGAAAATCCAGGAGGTTCTCCCTCCAGGCGAAATGAGGCTCATTTGCGCTGAGGCCTCTGGAGGCTAATCACACTAACCTCTGGAACTTCCAAAGGGTCCTTCACACCCTTGCTCCAACTCAAGAAGTTCCGCGACATACCCGTCTCCACTCGATAGGAAGCGCGTGAGTCCCGCCCACATCCAGAGGAGCCCCGTTTCCGCCTCCTAGCTCGAGAGAGGGATCCTTTCCCTGCGTCGTGGGGAAAGAATTCCCCGCGTTGCCGTCGCATCTCAAGAGGAGGCGCTCTCCACAGGAAAGGCGAGAGGAACTCCAGGGTCGTGCCACCATTTCCCAGAGTCCCCCAGATGTCTCAGTCCATTCCAGGGAAACCTGTTTTCCCTGCACTGCCTCTACTTTCAAGCCGAGGATCGACTCACACCAGGTGCCAGTGGGACAGCCCTGTGGGAAAACATTCTGGGAAAGCCTCCAGGGAAAGCCTCAAGGGAAAGCCACAGATCCCTTGATACACGAGAAGGGAAGCATGACACTGCTGCTACAGCTCGGAGGAAAGCGCAGGTGCATGCCCCACTCGAGACGAGGACTGACTCCCCTGGGAGACTCCAGAAGTACCCCAAGATCCATGTCAGCACTGGAGAGAAACCTCAGGTTCTGGCACCGACTCCACACAAGTTCTTAGGCCCCGCGGCATCGACGGGAGAGGAATCCCGAGAGGCCCCCGAGCAACTCGCATGGGGACTGGCCTTTCCTGAGGCCACCAGAGCGGGTCCCTGAGATCCCCGACGTAAGACGAGAGACCTGTCGCCAACTCGAGAAAAAATCCAAGAGGTTCTCCCCTCCAGGCGAGATAGGCCCATTTCCGCTGAGGCGTCTTGAGGCTAATCACATCTAACATCTGGAACTTACAAAGGGGCCCTCACACCCTTGCTGCAACTCAAGAAGTTCCCCGACATACCCGTCTCCATTCGAGAGGAGCACGAGAGTCCCGCCCACAAACTGAGGAGCCCCATTTCCGTTTCAGGCTCGAGAGGAGGAATCCTTTTCCTGGGTGGGGGAAAAGAATTCCCCGCGTTCCCGTTGCATCTCAAGAA
>NW_017206545.1:0-4829 GCF_001704415.2 Capra hircus | reverse complement strand
TTTTGCCTCTAGGCCCAGTATCCAGATGTGTGCACCAGGATATTTTCCCCACAGGATCCAAGAATGTTCCAGACAGACCTAAGCTCACTAGCTCTCTCCTGCAGAGGAAATGAAATATTGTTGCTTGCTTGAGGGGGAAAAGATGCTGGGATTCTTGGCTTATGGAGGAGAAGAATTCAATCCAGGGCCCAAGACGAGGCTTGATTGCTCAGAGCTTTTGTGGCAATAGAGTTTTATTAAAGGATAAAGGAGATAGAGAAAGCTTCTGACAGAGACATACAAGGGGCAGAAAGCGTACCCTTGCTAGTGTTAGTAATGGAGTTATATACTCTCCATAAGTTATGACAACGAACAAAAGAATGTCTGGAGGTTGTAAAGACTCACTAGACCTACTCCATAATTGACATTTTAAGATAACAGGATTAGCCAGAAGGTTTTTTTCCAGAGACCCGTCCTCAAGAAAGGATGCATGATTGTTATATAATCCTAAGGAATGTAGAGGGAAAAAACAGTTTGTCCTTCCTTCCTCCTTGAGAATTCTAGACCCCTCTCTCCTTGGGGACCCTTGAACTTCTTAGAAACCTGCCTTGGCAATGACTCTCTCAGAAACATGATTGAACAGCCGTTTGGAGCTTCCTTTGACTTTCCCTGGGAGGGAGGGAGCCCTCCTGAGCAGAGGCCTCAGGGGCCATGGCAATGAAAAAGAATCTCCAGCAAGTGCTTTTCAGCCCTGTGTGGCTCTCAGCCCACAGGAGGCTGAGAAAACTCTCTTCCTTGGAGGAAGGAAAGGCAGCCCAAGAGTGTGTTTTCAGGCCTGTATCTTGCAGCAAGTGTTTGGCTTGTTAGACAGAAGACCTGCAGGGCCTGTTCCAACAGACTCAATGCCAGAATCAGGGTCTTGTGTCTCCCCTGCAGTTTCTGGCCTTGCAAACACATTCTAGGTGAGAGCAGTCCTGCCCATGGGGAAGCAGGCTGCGGGAGTGTGTCTGAGGGGGCCAGGTGTCATGCTGGGGTCACCTGGTCGAGGGCACCTTTTGCACCTCCAATGGACCCCAGGCAAGGAGTTGCAGGCCACCACCTTGCTTCTGAAATCCCAAAATGGGGAGCAAAGCTCGCTCTGTCAGAGGGAAGAAAACAGCAACAGGATGGATTTTCAAGCAGTTGCTAGGCTGTACTGCGTTAGGGCTCCAAGGAAGGAAAATGCGAATTTTAGCCCCTACGACTGGTATCCAGGTGGGCTCCAGGATGATTTCCCCGCAGGATCCAAGAAACGTTCCAGACAGACCTGGGCTCACTAGCTCCCTCCTGCAGAGGAAACATGAGAGAACAGCTGTTTGGAGTTTGCTTTGACTTCCCCTGGGAGGGTAGGATCCCTCCTGGGTGCAGGGCCTCAGGGGCCATTGCCGCTGAGAAATGCCCTCTAAGCAGACCTTTGCAGCCTTGTATGACTCAGCACGGAGGAGACTGGAAAAGCTCTCTTCCTTGGAGGAAGGAAAGGCAGCCCAGAGAGTGTGTTTTCACACCTGTATCTTGCAGCAAGTGTTTGGCGTCTCAGACGTCAGACCTCCAGGCCTGCTCCAACGGCCTCAGTTCCAGAGTCCAGGGCCGTGTGTCTCCCTGCATTTTCTGAGCCTTGGGAACACATTCCTAGGTCAGAAACAGTCCTGCCCATGGGGAAGGAGGCTGCGGGAGTGTGTCTGAGGGGGTCGAGTGCCATGCTGGGGTCCAATAGACCGCGGTACCTCCAATAGACCCAGGACAACAGCGGTGGGCTCCCCCTGGCTTCCGAAATGCCAAAGCGAGAAGCAAAGCTAGCTCTATCAGAAGGAAGAAAAGAGCAATCGGATGGATGTTCAGGCTGTTGCTGGGCCGCACCACTTCAGGGTCCCCCCGAGAGGAACAGGCGCCCTGTGGCCCCTAGGTCCGATATGCAGGTTAACACACAGGGTGTGTCCCCATAGGAGCCAAGAATTTTCCTGACAGACCTAGGCTCACTAGAGCTCTCCTACAGGGCAAAAGGGGTAGAACAGACTGTGGATGTGACTCTGCCTTTCCCAGCGAGCATGGGGCCCTCCTACAGCCCCGGGCTCCAGGGAAAATTGTCCCTGAAAAATGACCTCCAAGAAGCGCTTTTCCAGGCAGGCTGTGATGCAGAGTTCACAGGATGCGGGGAAAGTGATCGTCCTACAGGGAAGAAGAGGCAGCCACCCAGTGTGTGTTTGCAAGCCTGTATTTGGAAGAAACTGGTTAGCTTCTTCAAGGGGAGACCTCCAGGTCTGCTCAGAGGACGGAAATTCCAGAGGCAGCACCATGCATCTCCCCTGTCCTTTCTGAGCCTTGGAAAGACATTCCTAGCTTATAGCGGTATTGCTCATGAAGAAGCAGGATGCAGGAATGTGTCAGACATGACTGGGTGCCTTCCTGGGTTCAGCTCCGTGAGGGCCTTTCACTCAAAGTAGGTCCCATGCCTCCTTGGGAGGAAGTGGGGCCCGCTTGCCTCCAAATTGGCAAAGGCTGGAACAAAGCTAGTTCTATCAGAGGTAAGAAAAGAGCAATTGGATGGATGTGGAAGCTGTTGCTGGGCCGCACTGCTTCAGGCCCCCACCCCTCTGCCCCGAGAGAAACAGGCGCCCTGTGGCCCTAGGTCCTGGATGCAGTTTCACACATAGAATGTGTCCCCATAGGAGCCAAGAATTTTCCTGACAGACCTAGGCTCACTAGAGCTCTCCTACAGAGCAAAGGGGATGGGACAGATGTGTGGCTGTGGCTCTGCCTTTCCCTGGGAGTGTGGAGCCGCTCCCTATGGCCCCGGGCTCCAGGGGAAATTGCCCCTGAATAATGACCTCCAAGAAGCGCTTTTCCAACTGGCTGAGACGTGGAGTTCTCAGGATACAGGGAAAGCGAGTGTCCTTCGGGGAAGCAAAGGCAGTCACCTGTTATCATAACTTACTAGAATAGTAGGTACCTTCTCCGGTTGGGCAGAGGCCTTCCCTACCTGATCTGAAAGAAAACGAAGTAGCTCGCTGATTTGAGAAATAATTCCAGACTTGGGTTTCCAACCAGTATAGAATCCGACAATGGCCCTGTCTTTGCAGCGCGTTAATTAACAGGTATGTGAAGCTCTAAATATCAGTGAAATTACATACAGCATATAGGCCCCAGTGTTCTGGAATGGTGGAAAGAAACAACCAAACTCTTGAAGAGACACTTTCAAAATGGATCATAGAGACTGACTGTACATGGATGGGCTTGCTTCCGCAGACTTACTCATATTACGGGTAACGCACGTTCCCATAGTTGTTGTCCTTATGAAATTTTCTATGGGAGACCCTCCCACAGTGAGGCAGGTGTTAGCAGATTTGCCACAAGTAAGGGGGTGGGATTTCACAGCAGATGGAACAATTAGGTAAGGTAATAAATCAGGTAACTAAGTTTGTTAAAAAAGAATATCATTCCCCTTGAGGAACAGATTCATGAATTTGTGCTCAGTGATCAGGTGTGGCTCATGACTGAAACACAATTCCTTGGCCTGACATCGGAAAGGTCCTTATACTGTTGTTTTAGCCACAATTCTGAAAGAGATGGAATACCCAGACCACCTAACCTGCCTCTTGAGAAATCTGGAGAAGGTCAGGAAGCAACAGTTAGAGTAGGACATGGAACAACAGACTGGTTCCAAAAGGAAAAGGAGTAATGCAAAGGCTGTATATTGTCACCCTGTTTATTTAACTTCTATGCAGAGTACATCATGAAAAATGCTGGGATGGAAGATACATGAGCTGGAATCAAGATTGCCGGTAGAAATATCAATAAACTTAGATATGCAGATGACACCACCATTATGGCTGAATGTGAAGAGGAACGGGTATGTCGGGGAACTTCTTGAGTTGCAGCAAGGGTGTGAAGGACCCTTTGGAAGTTCCAGAGGTTAGGTGTGGTTAGTCTCGAGATGCCTCAGCGGAAATGGGCCTCATGTCGCCTGGAATGGAGAGGCTCCTGGATATTCCCGAGAGTTTCAGCAGGTGCTCTCGAGTTACGACGGGGACTTCAGGGACCCGCTCTGGCGGCCGCAGGAAACGCCAGTCATCATGCGTGTTGCTAGGGGGCCTCTCGTGATTCCTCTCCCGTCGATGCCGGGGGCCTAAGACTTGTGTGGAGTCGGGGCCGGAAGCTGAGGATTCCTCTCCAGTGCTGACATGGATTTTGTGTACTTCTCGAGTCTCCACAAGGGAGTCAGGCCTCGTCTCGAGTGGGGGCATGAGCGTGCCCTTTCCTCCCATGCTGTAGCAGCAGTGTCACGCTTCCCCATGCCTGGACCAAGGGATCTGTGGCTTTCCTCGAGTCTTTTCCACTAGGCTTTCCAACAGGTCTGTCCCACGTGTGACGGTGGTGTGAGTCGATCCTCGGCATGAAGGCCAAGGCAGTGCAGGGAAAACAGGTTCCTGTGGAATGGACTGAGACATCTGGGTGAGTCTCGGAATGGTGGCACGACCCTGCAGTTCCTCCCCCCTTTCCTTTGGAGAGCGCCTCCTCTTGAGATGCGATGGGAATGCCGGGAATTCTTTCCCGACCAATCAGGGAAAGGATCGCTCATCTCGAGCTACGAGCGGAAACGGAGCTCTCTGGATGTGGCCGGGACACTCGTGCTTCCTCTTGAGTGGAGACGGGTATGTCGGGGAACTTCTTGAGTTGCAGCATGACTGTGAAAGACTCTTTGGAAGTTCCAGAGGTTAGGTGTTATTAGCCTCGAGACGCCTCAGGGAAATGGGCCTCATCTCGCCTGGAGGGGAGAACTTCCTGGATTTTCTCGAGTGTGGCAGGTGCTGCTA
>NW_017206544.1:0-4830 GCF_001704415.2 Capra hircus | reverse complement strand
TTCACATTAGCTCTAATGAATACATTTGGTTTCCATAATAGAATTAAGTCCAAACAAATGATAAAATGAAGCTTGAATAGGACGTATAGGTGTATGGGATGTAATGTTGTAGTCACATGGCTTACACTGGAAAATCAGCATTAGTATCATCAGCCACATCTTCTTGTGCCAAACTATGGGAAGAACATGTATCCAAAAGACGTATATTTTGAAAAAAATAAAAACACTAATTAGAAAGGATATATGCACCTCAATATTCATAGTAGTATATTTACAATTGCCAAAATATGACAGCAAATTAAATGTCATCAACAGGTGAAATGGATAAAGAAGATGTGATACATGCATTTGACTGTGTGGATCACACAATTGTGGAAAATTCTTAAAGAGATGGGAATACCAGACCACCTTACCTGTATGCAGGTCAAGAACAACAGTTTAGAACCAGACATGGAACAATGGACTGGTTCAAAATTGGGAATGGAGCTGTATATTGCCACCCTGCTTATTTAATTTATATGCAGAGTACATCATGCGAAATGCTGGGCTGGATGAATCACAAGCTGGAATCAAGATTTCTGGAAGAAATACCAACAACCTCATGTATGCATATGATACCACTCTAATGACAGAAAGTGAAGAGGAACAAATAACCTCTTGATGAGGCTGAAAGAAGAGAGTGAAAAAGCTGGTTTAAAAAGTCAACATTCAATAAATTAAGATCATGGCATTGGGTCCATCACCTCATGGCAAATAGATTAGGAAAAGTTAGAAACAGTGAAAGGTTTTCTTTTCTTGGCTCCAAAATCACTATGGATAGTGACTGCAAGCCACACTTCCTCCTTGGAAGAAAAGCTATGACAAACCTAGACAGCATATTGAAAACCAGAGACATCACTTTGCCAACAAAAGTCTGCTTAGTCAAAACTATGGTTTTTCTAGAAGTCATGTATAGATGTGAGAGTTGGACCATAAAGAAGGCTGAGCACTGAAGAACTGCTGCTTTCAAATTGTAATGTTGAAAAAGAATCTTGAGAGTCCCTTGGGCATAAAGGAGATCAAACCAGTCAGTCCTTCAACCTTGAATATTAATTGGAAAGACTGATTCTGAAGCTAAAGCTCTAATACTTTGACCATCTGATGCAAAGAGCCAACTCACTGATACTTTGAAAGACAGAGCAAGAGGAAATGGAGCAACAGAGGATGAGATGGTTGGATGGCATTACTGACTCAATGGACATGGGTTTGAGCAAACCTGGGAGATAGTGAAGGACAGAGAAGCCTGGCATGCTGGAGTTCATGGGGTTGCAAAGAGTTGGACATGACTTAATGACTGAACAACAATATATACACAATAAATAATACTCAGCTATATTAAAAAAAGAATGAAATTTTGCCATTTGCAGCAACATGCATGAACTTAGAGGATATTACACCTAAGTGAAATGTCAGACAGAGAAAACAAATACTGTATGATAGCATATATAATATGGAATCTAAAAAAATACAGCAAGCTTGTAAATAAAACGAAAATAAGCAGACTCACAGATATAGAGAACAAACTAGTGGTCACCAAAAAAGATCTTCATGACCTGGATAATCACGATGGTGTGATTACTTCTAGAGCCAGACTTCCTGGAATGTGAAGTCAAGTGGCCTTAGAAAGCATCACTATGAAAAAGCTAGTGGAGGTGATGGAATTCCAGTTGAGCTGTTTCAAATCCTGAAAGATGATGCTGTGAAAGTGCTGCACTCAATATGCCAGCAAATTTGGAAAACTCAGCAGTGGCCACAGGACTGGAAAAGGTCAGTTTTCATTCCAATCCCAAAGAAAGGCAATGCCAAAGAATGCTCAAACTACTGCACATTGCACTCATCTCACATGCTAGAAAGTAATGCTCAAATTCTCCAAGCCAGGCTTCAGCAATATGTGAACCATGAACTTCCTGATGTTCAAGCTGTTTTAGAAAAGGCAGAGAACCAGAGATCAATTGCCAACATCTGCTGGATCATCAAAAAAGCAAGAGAGTTCCAAAAAAACATGTATTTCTGCCTTTATTGACTATGCCAAAGCCTTTGACTGTGTGGATCACAATAAACTGTGGAAAATTCTGAAAGAGATGGGAATATCAGGCACCTGACCTGCCTCTTGAGAAATCTGTATGCAGGTCAGGAAGCAACAGTTAGAACTGGACATGGAACAACAGACTGGTTCCAATAGGAAAAGGAGTACGTTAAGGCTGTATATTGTCACCCTACTTATTTAACTTCTATGCAGAGTACATTATGAGAAACCCTGGACTGGAAGAAACACAAGCTGGAATCAAGAGGCCAGGAGAAATATCAGTAACCTCAGATATGCAGATGACACCACCCTTATGGCAGAAAGTGAAGAGGAACTAAAAAGCCTCTTGATGAAAGTGAAAGAGAAGAGTGAAAAAGTTGGCTTAAAGCTCAACATTCAGAAAACAAAGATCATGGCATCTGTCCCATCACTTCATGGGAAATAGATGGGACAGGGAAACAGTGTAAACAGTGTTAGACTTTATTTTTTGGGCTCCAAAATCACTGCAGATGGTGATTGCAGCATGAAATTAAGACATTTACTGCTTGGAAGAAAGTTATGACCAACCTAGATAGCATATTGAAAAGCTGAGACATTACTTTGCCGACTAAGGTCCATCTAGTCAAGCCTATGGTTTTTCCTGTGGTCATGTATGGATGTGAGAGTTGGACTGTGAAGAAGGGAGAGTGCCGAAGAATTGATGCTTTTGAACTGTGGTGTTGGAGAAGACTCTTGAGAGTCCCTTGGACTGCAAGGAGATCCAACCAGTCCATTCTGAAGGAGATCAGCCCTGGATTTCTTTGGAAGGAATGATGCTAAAGCTGAAACTCCAGTACTCTGCCACCTCATGAGAAGAGTTGACTCATTGGAAAAGACTCTGATTCTGGGAGGGATTGGGGCAGGAGGAGAAAGGGATGACAGAGAGATGGCTGGATGGCATCACTGACTTGATGACGTTGATCTGAGTGAACTCCGGAAGTTGGTGATGCATCCAGCCATCTCTCTGTCATCCCTTTCTCCTCCTGCCCCAATCCCTCCCAGAATCAGAGTCTTTTCCAATGAGTCAACTCTTCTCATGAGGTGGCCAGAGTACTGGAGTTTCAGCTTTAGCATCATTCCTTCCAAAGAAATCCAGGGCTGATCTCCTTCAGAATGGACTGGTTGGATCTCCTTGCAGTCCAAGGGACTCTCAGAGTCTTCTCCAACCACAGTTCAAAAGCATCAATTTTCGCACTCTCCCTTCTTCACAGTCCAACTCTCACATCCATACATGACCACAGGAAAACCATAGGCTTGACTAGATGGACCTTAGTCGGCAAAGTAATGTCTCAGCTTTTCAATATGCTATCTAGGTTGGTCATAACTTTTCTTCCAAGCAGTAAATGTCTTAATTTCATGGCTGCAATCACCATCTGCAGTGATTTTGGAGCCCAAAAAATAAAGTCTAACACTGTTTACACTGTTTCCCTGTGTCCATCTATTTCCCATGAAGTGATGGGACAGATGCCATGATCTTTGTTTTCTGAATGTTGAGCTTTAAGCCAACTTTTTCACTCTTCTCTTTCACTTTCATCAAGAGGCTTTTAGTTCCTCTTCACTTTCTGCCATAAGGTGGTGTCATCTGCATATCTGAGGTTACTGATATTTCTCCTGGCCCTCTTGATTCCAGCTTGTGTTTCTTCCAGTCCAGGGTTCTCATAATGTACTCTGCATAGAAGTTAAATAAGTAGGGTGACAATATACAGCCTTAACGTACTCCTTTTCCTATTTGGAACCAGTCTGTTGTTCCATGTCCAGTTCTAACTGTTGCTTCCTGACCTGCATACAGATTTCTCAAGAGGCAGGTCAGGTGGCCTGATATTCCCATCTCTTTCAGAATTTCCACAGTTATTGTGATCCACACAGTCAAAGGCTTTGGCATAGTCAATAAAGCAGAAATACATGTTTTTTGGAACTCTCTTGCTTTTGATGATCCAGCAGATGTTGGCAATTGATCTCTGGTTCCTCTGCCTTTCTAAAACCAGCTTGAACATCAGGAAGTTCATGGTTACATATTGCTGAAGCCTGGCTTGGAGAATTTTGAGCATTACTTTACTAGCATGTGAGATGATGCAATTGTGCAGTAGTTTGAGCATTCTTGCATTGCTTTCTTTGGGATTGGAATGAAAACTGACCTTTTCCAGTCCTGTGGCCACTGCTGAGTTTTCCAAATTTGCTGGCATATTGAGTGCAGCACTTTCACAGCATCATCTTTCAGGATTTGAAACAGCTCAACTGGAATTCCATCACCTCCACTAGCTTTTTCATAGTGATGCTTTCTAAGGCCCACTTGACTTCACATTCCAGGAAGTCTGGCTCTAGACGAGTAATCACACCATCGTGATTATCCAGGTCATGAAGATCTTTTTGGTGACCACTAGTTTGTTCTCTATATCTGTGAGTCTGCTTATTTTCTGTTTTTATTTACAAGCTTGCTGTATTTTTTAGATTCCATATTATATATGCTATCATACAGTATTTGTTTTCTCTCTGTCTGACATTTCACTTAGTGTAATATCCTCTAAGTTCATGCATGTTGCTGCAAATGGCAAAATTTCATTCTTTTTTAATATAGCTGAGTATTATTTTATTGTGTATATATGTTGTTGTTCAGTCATTAAGTCATGTCCAACTCTTTGCAACCCATGAACTCCAGCATGCCAGGCTTCTCTGTCCTTCACTATCTCCCAGGGTTTGCTCAAACCCATGTCCATTGAGTCAGTAAC
>NW_017206543.1:0-4830 GCF_001704415.2 Capra hircus | reverse complement strand
AAGGCGAGAGGAACTCCAGGGTTCGTGCACCATTCCCAGAGTCCCCCAGATGTCTCAGTCCATTCCAGGGAAACCTGTTTTCCCTGCACTGCCTCGACTTTCAAGCGAGGATCGACTCACACCACGGTGGCACGTGGGACAGCCCTGTGAGAAAGCCTCGTGGGAAAGCCTCGAAAGCCTCGAGGGGAAAGCCACAGATCCCTTGATCCACGCGAAGGGAAGCGTGACACTGCTGCTACAGCTCGGGAGGAAAGCGCATGTGCATGCCCCCACTCGAGACGAGGACTGAGTGCACTGGGGAGACTCCAGAAGTACACCAAGATCCATGTCAGCACTGGAGAGGAATCCTCAAGTTCCGGCACCCACTCCACACAAGATCTTAGGCCCCGGCAACGACGGGAGAGGAATCCCGAGAGGCCCCGGAGCAACTCGATGGTGACTGGCATTTCCTGAGGCCACCAGAGCGGGTCCCTGAGGTCCCCGTCGTAAGTCGTGAGCACCTGCCGCAACTCGAGAAAATCCAGGAGGTTCTCCCCTGTAGGCGAGATGAGGCCCATTTCCGCTGAGGCGTCTCGAGGCTAATCACACCAAACCTCTGGAACTTCCAAAGGGTCCTTCACACCCTTGCTGCAACTCAAGAAGTTCCCCAACATACCCGTCTCCACTCGAGAGGAAGCACGAGAGTCCGCCCACATCCTGAGGAGCCCCGTTTCCGCCTCCTAGCTCGAGAGGAGGGATCCTTTCCCTGCGTGATCGGGAAGGAATTCCCGGCGTTTCCGTCGCATCTCAAGAGGAGGCGCTCTCCACAGGAAAGGCGAGAGGAACTCCAGGGTCGTGCCACCATTCCCAGAGTCCCCTAGATGTCTCAGTCCATTCCATGGAAACCTTTTTTCCCTGCACTTCCTCAACTTTCAAGCCGAGAATCGACTCACACCACGGTGGCACGTGGGACAGCCCTGTGTTAAAGCCTCGTGGGAAAGCCTCGTGGGAAAACACACAGATACCTTGATCCACGCGAAGGGAAGCGACACTGCTGCTACAGCTCGGGAGGAAAGCGCACGTGCATGCCCCCACTCGAGACGAGGACTGACTCCCCTGGGGAGACTCCAGAAGAACCCCAAGATCCACGTCTGCCGGGGTCCAGCCCCGGTGGATCCAGGGAATTCGAAGGGTGGACGGCGTTGGCGTGGAAAGACTTGTTTGTTTATTAATGTAAGATTAGATTTAGAAACTATAGTGTAATAAGAAGATTACGTGGAGGAAGAGGGCTGAATAGCTTGGTTTACGCGGAAGGCCAATAAAATTCCAGACAAGGAATTTGCACCATCTACCTTGGGCCACCGGCGCCCGCTTGAATATCTAAGGGTGCCTCGCCTTAAACTCCCTTTCGTGCGGGTCTTAACAGCCGGGGCAAGTAAGTAGACCTGGCGAGCCTCCGCGCCCCAGATGGAGATTCAGCCTGAAGTTAAAGTAAAGAGCAGAGAGAGGGAAGGGGAGAGAAGAAGAGAGAGAGAGAGACATGGGGGAGCCAGAGTCCCAAGAAACCAGGGCGAGAGACTAGTTTGAGAAACCGGTCTGATCCTTTATTGTTCAGAAGGCCTTTTATACTTTTGATAAAACATGGAGATCAATGGGTAACACAGAATTATGTGGCGTTTGCAGCCCAGACTCTTTCTATACATCATTTTGTATACAAAAGGTCTCAGGTGATTTACATTATCTTCTGGCCAAGAGGCTTGTTAACACTTTTTAGCTCTCTTCCTTAATGAATGTTAATTTTGTTTCCCCTGAAGTGTTTTTCTTTAATCTGCATTTCCTTAAAGCATTAAAGTTACATCTCTATAGAACAAAGGTGCAGTGGGATATAACAAAGAAGGTACTTAACTCGAAGATCTAATGTTGCTAATACCAGGTCTACTACTTGTTTTTCTATATGCCAACTATATCTAAAAATAAAGGATATGAAAATTTGGCAAAGCATTGACTCAACAAATGAAACTTTTAATCAGTCCTATTCTAAAGATTTTGACTCTTCGGAAGCCCCTACATTCCTGGGATGTTTTAAGCTTCCTGTGCCTCCTGCGGTCAGGAGGCCTCAAACAATCACACTCGCAGAGTCCTGCAGGCAGGCTAGAAAGCCATCGAAGGGGTTTTTGGATTGAAACACTCTTTCAAATGCAGAAGACTAAAGCCCTGAATTGACTTTTTCCAGAAAATGTCAGAAGAGTGGAAAAGCAGAGCACAAAAGCCGGCAGATTTTTGTTGGGGTACATGCTTAGGAATTTCCAGAGGGTCCCTGAAGTCTGAGCACGCCTTGCGTATGTCAGTTTCCTTCCTCATGACCTTGTCACGGGCGGATTCCTCACACTGGCTTCCGGCATCTCCCCCTTCTTTATTATTTTTTAAAAAATTAGGTGCAGTTCAGTCGCGAGATTCTGAATGCTCTGCCGAAGAGTCCTGACAACACAAGGAAGCACGATTACAAGGAGCAGGATTATGGCACCCACAGCAGCATAGCTAGAAACAGTAGTCAGAAGAGTTTTTTTCAGAAATGAAGTCAGAGAAGGTGTGGAAAAGTCATTGGCTTCTCCTGCGGCAGTAAAATCTAATTGAGAGTGTTCCAAGGTCTGAATCTGATTATGAAGTTTCCCTAAGTCTAAACTAATATCTGAGCTGTTCCAAACACCTAAAATATGATTTTTGACTCTCTCCCATTCAAAATCTGTCTCATTTACTTTCAGGATGTAACACATATCCACCGGTAATCAGCATGACATGAAAGAGCCATTTTCACTTTCAGACTCTGTAATTCAGTCCCAATATGCATTACTGCTTCTTCTAAGGCATCAACCCTTATTTCAAGTTCCTATCTATAATTTCCTGGGTTACCAGCGTTAAAGAAACATTTTTGGATACGGTATCAACATATTGGGCAGTATGCACTTTGTTGAGACAATGACAATGCCGCCACAGTAACAGAAGTAATTGCAGTTATCAAAGCCGATATTCCCAAAACAAGTAAGCCCACAAACCGTCGTGTCCGCATTAAATCTTGTAGCCGTTGCAGTACAGCTAGGCCATGGTTATCATACCAATACGTGGCTACAGTTACAGGTACCATGAGATAGGACGGACGTTTTAAAACCATGAAAGAGCAAACTTATATTGAGGAGTTAAACAGGATGAAAGCATACATTGTTCACAAGACACTACATGGGGTCCACCTGTATAATTCAATTGTATGTTAAGTCTTTCAGAATCATTAGTGAAAAGAAAAACATAAGGAGAGGGTAAACAAGCTAAAATAGAGTAGGTAGAGGTATTCTTTGGTCGGATTAAAATAATAGGGGCGGTGGCTGCAAGGGCTCTCCAAATTTCTGGCTGCCAAAAGGTTTTACCTCTAGTCGTATAAGACAGCATAGGGGGTACAAATTGGTTATGATGCCGTCTGGTGGCAACTAACGGCCAAGAAACTGAATATTTTTTCCAATTATCCAATCTATTGATAAAGCCATCGTCAGACTCAGGTCTTGACCTGGATTTGGGTTGCTCCAGTCCTGAATTGCACAATTTCTTCCTCCCGGCATATTGTAATCTATTTTCGAATTATAAATACAAGACTTCCAAATCGGATATCCTGAATGATCATCTATAGTTTTTCAAATAACATCTGAGGGAGCAACATCGTCACAATTTGGATAGTCTGATGGAGTTTTGAGAGACAAGGACTTATAGGGGCCAAGGACCCCAGGCATGGGCTCGTAATATCCAAGCAGACCGATCCCCTTTAGATGCAAATTTAGAGGTTGGGGAATCTGTCATAACTGCTTTTGTGGAGGCTCCAACGCATTCTGTCTTGGTAAAGAAATCTCCTGTAAGGCCAGGAGGAAAATTAAAGCAAACAGGAAAATCATCTGCTAGTCCTTTAAAGGTATAATTGAAATTAATAGGGGTATTGGTCTTTTTGTATAGGAAGTATAAGATCCTCCCAAAAGGCGAGGCTGGTCTGTACTAACTCGTATGGGGTCACTGTTCCAAGTAACAACTTGGAAAGTTGGAGGATCCGGGAGAAACGCCCAATATTTGGTTGGAATGGGAGCAGCGCTTACCTGGCAAGAGAGCAAGGCAAGCATGGCAATAAACACCTTTTCAGGAGAGACTGACGATGCCTGTAGGGTAGCTATCCCCTGTGCCTGGCAACAGAGGCTTTAATCTGTCCCCAGGTAGGTAAGGAGGCTTGTTGGGTTGACTGAGCTGGGCGTCCTAATGGATTCCTGCGAGGCAAAAAATCAGGGGCGCAATATCCTGTATCTGAAGTCGTGACATCTGTCAGTGGGTGGCTCCGCTCCTCGCCTATCCGGGATCTCCAATGTCAGCTGTCCTGGGGTCAGCGGCATTTCCCGTGCTGGGGGGGAGCGGAGGAAGAGGGAGTTTCTTCCTTTTTAGAGATCGCGGGTGGCGGGGATTCTGATATCCGGGGAGCTGAGACATGGCGAATTAGTCTGTCTGGAACCAAATCGGAGCGTCCCCGTCCTGTGGAAAAAACACAAGCATACCCTCGCCCACTGGTTAATAAAGGGTCAGGACCTTTCCATTGTCCGGAGAGAAGGTCCCTCCATTTTACTAATGGTTTTGCATTCAATTGCTCTGGGCACCAATGGCGAAGCATTTGCAGTGTTTCCGGATGAATCAGTATTTAAGTTATTTATTACGAAAAGAGCATGTTTCAAATCTGATGGGGGGAACTATATTTAAATTCCCCTTCTTTTAGTTTTTGAATATAGATTTTCAGTGTTTGATGTGCTCTTTCCACAATGGCTTGTCCTTCGG
>NW_017206542.1:0-4830 GCF_001704415.2 Capra hircus | reverse complement strand
GATCGGTGCCGGAACCTGAGGATTCTCTCCAGTGCTGACATGCATCTTGGCGTACTTCTGAGTCTCCCCAGTGAAGTCCAGTCCTCGTATCGAGTGGGGCATGCACAGGCACTCTCCCCCGAGCAGTAGCAGCAGTGTCACGCTTCCCTTCCGTTGAACAAGGATCTGTGGCTTTCCCTCGACGCTTTCCCTCGAGACTTTCCGACGAGGCTTTCCCACAGGCTGTCCCACGTGTCACCGTGGGGTGAGTCGATCCTCGGCTTGAAATTCGAGGCAGAGCAGTGAAAACAGGTTTCCCTGGAATGACTGAGACATCTGGGTACTCGGGGAATGGTGGCACGACCTGGAGTTCCTCTCGCCTTTCCTGTGGAGAGCGCCTCCTTTTGAGATGCGAGGTGAATGCCGGAATTTTTCCGACCACACAGGAAAGGATCCCTCCCCTCGAGATAGAGGAGGCGGAAAAGGGGCTCCTCTGGATCGGCGCGTACTCTCCTGTTTCCTCTCGAGTGGAGACGGGTATGTCGCGGGAACTTCTTGAGTTGCAGTAAGGGTGTGAAGGACCCTTTGGAAGTTCCAGATGTTAGATGTCATTAGCCTCGAGACGCCTCAGCGGAAATGGGCCTCATCTCGCCTGGAGGGTAGAACCTCCTGGATTTTCCCTAGTTGCGGCAGGTGTTCTCGACTTACGACGGGACCTCAGGGACCCGCTCTGGTGGCCTCAGAAAAGGCCAGTCCCCATGCAGGTTGCTCGGAGGCCTCTCGGATTCCTCTCCATCGATGCCGGGCCTAAGACCTTGTGTGGAGTCGGTGCCGAAACCAGAGGATTCCTCTCCAGTGCTGACATGGATCTTGGGTACCTCTGGAGTCTCCCCAGGGGAGTCAGCCCTCGTCTCGATTGGGGGCATGCACGTGCGATTTCCTCCCGAGCTGTAGCAGCAGTGTCACGCTTCCCTTGCGTGGATCAAGGATCTGTGGCTTTCCCCGAGCTTTCCCACGAGGCTTTCCCACGAGGCTTTCCCACAGGGCTGTCCCACGTGCCACCGTAGTGTGAGTCGATCCTCAGCTTGAAAGTCGAGGCAGTGCAGGGAAAACAGGTTTCCCTGGAATGGAGTGAGACATCTGCGGGAATCAGGGAATGGTTGCACGACCCTGGAGTTCATCTTGCGTTTCCTGTGGAGAGCACCTCTTCTTGAGATGCGACGGGAACGGGGAATTCTTTCCCCAACACGCAGGGAAAGGATCTCACTCTCGAGGTAGGAGGCGGAAATGGGGCTCCTCTGGATGTGGGTGGAGACTCGTGCTTCCTCTCGACTGGAGACGGGTATGTCGGGGAACCCTTGAGATGCAGCAAGGGTGTGAAGGAACCTTTTCAAAGTTCCAGAGGTTAGGTGTGATTAGCCTCGAGACGCCTGAGCGGAAATGGGCCTCTTCTCGCCTGAAGGGAGAACGTCCTGGATTTTCTCGAGTTGTGGCAGGTGCTCTCGACTAACGACGGGACCTGAGGCGACCTCTCTGCGTGGCTTCAGTAAAGGCCAGTCCCCATGCGAGTTGCTGGGGGTGCCTCTCGGATTCCTCTCCCGTCGATGCCGGGCCTAGTAGCTTGTGTGGAGTCGTGCCGCGAACCTGAGGATTCCTCTCCAGTGCTCACATGGATCTTGGGGTACTTCTGGAGTCTCCCCAGGGGAGTCAGTCTCGTCTCGAGTGGGGCATGCACGTGCGCTTCCTCCCGAGCTGTAGCAGCAGTGTCACGCTTCCCTACGCATGGATCAAGGGATCTGTGGCTTTCCCTCGAGCTTTCCACGAGGCTTTCCACGAGGCTTTCCCACAGGGCTGTTCAACCTCCCATCGCGGTTTGAGTCGATCCTCGGCTTGAAAGTGGAGGCAGTGCAGGGAAAACAGGTTTCCTTGGAATGGACTGAGACATCTGGGGACTCTGGGAATGGGGCCTGATACTGGAGTTCCTCTCGCCTTTACTGTGGAGAGCGCCTCCTCTTGAGATGAGACGGAATGCTAGGAATTCTTTCAGGACCACGCAGGAAAGGATCCCTCCTCTCGAGCTAGCAGGCGGAAACGGCGGCCACTCTGGATACGGGCGGGACGCTCGGGTTCCTCTTGAGTGGAGACGGGTATGTCGGGGAACTTCTTGAGTTGCAGCAAGGTGTGAAGGACCCTTTGGAAGTTCCAGAGTTTAAGTCTGATTACCCCCTAGTTGTCTCACCCGAAATGGCCTCATCTCGCCTGGAGGGAGAACCTCCTGGATTTTCTCGACTTGCGGCAGGTGCTCTCGACTTACGACGAGGGCCTCAGGGACCCGCTCTGTGGCCTCAGGAAAGGCCAGTCCCCATGCGAGTTTCTCCCGGGCCTCTCGGGATTCCTCTCCCGTCGATGCTGGGCCTAAGACCTTGTGTGGACTCAGTGACGGAACCTGAGGATTCCTCTTCAGTGCCGACATGGATCTTGTGGTACTTCTGGAGTCTCCCCAGGGGAGTCAGTCCTTGTCTCGAGAGGGGGCATGCACGTCCGATTCCTCCCGAGCTGTAGCAGCAGTGTCATGCTTCCCTTTTCGTGGAATAAGGGATTTGTGGCTTTCCTTCTAGACTTTCCATGACGCTTTCCCACGAGGCTTCCCACAGGCTTTCCCAAGTGCCACTGTGGTGTGAGTCGATCCTCGGCTTTAAAGTCGAGGCAGTGAAGGGAAAACAGATTTCCCTGGAATGGACTCAGACATCTGGGGGACTCAGGGAATGGTGGCACGACCCTGGAGTTCCTCTCGCCTTTCCTGTGGAGAGCGCTCCTCTTGAGATGCGACGGGGAACCCGGAATTCTTTGCCGAACACGAAAGGAAAGGATCCCTCCTCTCGAGCTAGGACGCGGAAAGGGGGCCCTCTGGATGTAGGCGGGACTCTCGTGCTTCCTCTTGAGTGGAGACGGGTATGTCGGGGAACTTCTTGAGTTGCAGTAAGGCTGTGAAGGACCCTTTGGAAGTTCCAGAGATTAGGGGTGATTAGCTTCCAGTCGCCTCAGCGGAAATGGGCCTCATCTCGCCTGGAGGGACAACCTCCTGGATTTTCTCGACTTGCGGCAGGTGCTCTCGACTTACGACGGGGACCACAGGGACCCCCTCTGGTGGCCTCAGGAAAGGCCAGTCCCCATGCGAGTTGCTCGGGAGCATTTCGGGATTCTCTTCCGCCGATGCCGGGGCCTAAGACCTTGTGTGGATTCGGTGCCGGAACCTGAGGATTCCTCTCCAGTGCTGACATGGACCTTGAGGTACTTCTGGAGTCTCCGCAGGGGAGTCAGTCCTCGTCCCGATTGGTGGCATGCACGTGCGCTTTCCTCCCGAGCTGTAGCAGCAGTGTCACGTTCCCTTCCAGTGGATCAAGGGATCTGTGGCTTTCCCTGGAGGCTTTCCCACGAGGCTTTCCCACGAGGCACATGGTTGTCCCACGTGCCACCGTGATGTGAGTCGATCCACGGCTTGAATGTCGAGGCAATGCAGGGAAAACAGGTTTCCCTGGAATGGACTGAGACATCTTGGGGACTCTGGAATGGTGGCACGACCCTGGATTTCCTCTCGCCTTTCCTGTGGAGAGCGCCTCCTCCTGAGATGCGACGGGAACGCCGGGAATTTTTTGCCGACCACGAAAGGAAAGGATCCCTCCTCTCGAGCTAGGAGGCGGAAACGGGCCCCTCTGGATGTGGGCGGGACTCTCGTGCTTCCTCTTGAGTGGAGACGGGGTATGTCGGGGAACTTCTTGAGTTGCAGCAAGGCTGTGAAGGACCCTTTGGAAGTTCCAGAGATTAGGGGTGATTAGCTTCCAGTCGCCTCAGCGGAAATGGCCTCATCTCGCCTGGAGGGACTACCTCCTGGATTTTCTCGAGATAGGGCAGTTGCTGTCGACTTACGACGGGGACCTCAACGACCCGCTCTGGGGGCCTCAGAAAAGGCCACTCCCTATGCGAATTGCTCGGGCCTCTCGGGATTCCTCTCCCGTCGATGCCGGGCCTAAGACCTTGTGTGGAGTCAGTGCCGGAACCTGAGGTTTCCTCTGCAGTGCTGACATGGATCTTGGGGTACTTCTGGAGTCTCCCCAGGGGAATCAGTCCTCGTCTCGAGTGGGGGCATGCACGTGCGCTTTCCTCCCGAGCTGTAGCCGCAGTGTCACGCTTCCCTATTCGTGGATCAAGGGATCTGTGGCTTTCCCTCGAGGCTTTCCCACGAGCTTTCCCACGAGGCTTTCCCACAGGGCTGTCCAACCTGCCATCGCGGTGTGAGTCGATCCTCGGCTTGAAAGTGGAGGCAGTGCAGGGAAAACAGGTTTCCTTGGAATGACTGAGACATCTGGGGACTCTGGAATGGGCCTGATACTGGAGTTCCTCTCGCCTTACTGTGGAGAGCGCCTCCTCTTGAGATGAGACGGAACGCTAGGAATTCTTTCAGGACCACGCAGGAAAAGGATCCCTCCTCTCGAGCTAGCAGGCGGAAACGGGGCCACTCTGGATATGGGCGGGATGCTCGGGTTCCTCTTTGAGTGGAGACGGGTATGTCGGGAACTTCTTGAGTTGCAGCAAGGGTGTGAAGGACCCTTTGGAAGTTCCAGAGTTTAAGTCTGATTACCCCTAGTTGTCTCAGCCGAAATGGGCCTCATCTCGCCTGGAGGAGAACGTCCTGGATTTTCTCGAGTTGTGGCAGGTGCTCTCGACTTACGACGGGGACCTCAGGGAGCCACTCTGGTGGCCTCAGGAAAGGCCAGTCCCCATGCGTTCCTCGGGGCCTCTCGGGATTCCTCTCCCGTCGAAGCCTGGGCCTAAGACCTTGTGTGGAGTCGG
>NW_017206541.1:0-4830 GCF_001704415.2 Capra hircus | reverse complement strand
TTGGAAAGACTTGTTTGTTTATTAATGTAAGATTAGATTAAGAAACTATAGTGTAGTAAGAAGATTAAGTGGAGGAAGAGGGCTGAATAGCTTGGTTTACGTGGAAGGCCAATAAAATTCCAGACAAGGAATTTGCACCATCTACGTTGGCCACCGGCGCCCCGCTTGAATATCTAAGGGTGCCTCGCCTTAAGCTCCCTTTCGTGCGGGTCTTAACAGCCGGGGCAAGTAAGTAGACCTGGCGAGCCTCCGCGCCCCAGATGGAGATTCAGCCTGAAGTTAAAGTAAAGAGCAGAGAGAGGGAAGGGAGAGAAGAAGAGAGAGAGAGAGGACATGGGGGAGCCAGAGTCCCAAGAAACCAGGCCGAGAGACTAGTTCGAGAAACTGCGCCCCCATCCTTTATTTTCAGAAGGCCTTTTATACTTTTGATAAAACACGGAGATCATTGGGTAACACAAAATTATGTAGCGTTCGCAACCCAGATTCTTTCCGTATATCATTTTGTATACAAAAGGTCTCAGGTGATTTACATTATCTTTTGGCCAAGAGGCTTGTTAACACTTTTTGGCTCTCTTCCTTAATGAATGATAATTTTGTTTCCCCTGAAGTTTTTTTTTTTTTTTAATCTGCATCTCCTTAAAGCATTAAAGTTACATCTCTATAGAACAAAGGTGCAGTGGGATATAACAAAGAAGGTACTTAACTCAAAGATCTAATGTTGCTAATACCAGGTCTACTACTTGTTTTTCTATATACCAACTATATCTAAAAATAAAGGATATGAAAATTTGGCAGCAAGCATTGACCCAAAAAATGAAACCTTTAATCAGTCCTATTCTAAAAGATTTTGACTCCTCGGAAGCTCCTACATTCCTAGGATGTTTTAAGCTTCCTGTGCCTCCTGCCCTCAGGAGGCTTCAAACAATCACATGCGCAGCTGTACGAGTCCTGCAGGCAGCTAGAAAGCCATCGGAGGGGTTTTTGGATTGAAACACTCTTTCAAATGCAGAAGACTAAAGCCCTGATTTGACTTTTTCCAGAAAATGTCAGAAGAGTGGAAAAGCAGAGCACAAAAAGCCGGCAGATTTTTGTTGGGGTACGTGCTTAGGAATTTTGCAGAGGGGTCCCTGAAGTCTGAGCACGCCTTGCGTATGTCAGCTTCCTTCCTCATGACCTTGTCACGGCGCGGATTCCTCACACTGGCTCCCAGCATCTCACCCTGTTTTATTTTAAATAATTAATTATTTATGTTTAAAATCAGGTGCAGTTCTGTCGCGAGATTCCGAATGCTCTGCCGAAGAATCTAGACAATACAGGGAAGAATGATTACGAGGAGCAAGATTATAAAGAGTAGACAGAATAGTCTTTCCAGAAATGAAGTTAGAGAAAGGTGGAAAAAGTCATTGGCTTCTCCTGCGGTGGTAAAATCTAATCGGGAGTGTTCCAAGGTCTGAATCTGGTTATGCAGTTTCCCTAAGTCTAAACTAATATCTGAGCTGTTCCAAAACACCTAAAACTTGATTTTTTAACATATTGGGCATTTACACTTGTTGAGTCAATGACCGCTGCCATAGTAACAATAACAGTTATTGTAACACAGCAAGAACATAATTATCATATCAATAAGTTGTTACAGTTACAGGACATCTTTAAAACCACAAAAGAGCAGACATTACTTTGAGGAGTTAAACAAGATGAAAACATCCATGGTTCACAAGTCGCCTACATTAGGTACGTTAAGTTTTCTGGAATCATTGGTGAAAAGAAGAACATAAGGAGAGGATAGACAAGCCAAAATAGAGTAAATAGAGTCATTTTCTGGTTGGAGTTTGCGCTGCAGCAGCTGTTAGTCCCGCCGGGATCTTGATGTTTCTTTTGCCTCTTCTGCCGGTGGGAGCAGCGGCCTTCACCCCGCCCTCTGACACTGGCGCTGTAACGGGGCTGCGAGTGCGGTGCACTGGGTTCCGTCAGTCAGGCTGGCCCCGCCCGCAGCTTTTGGTGCACGGCTGTTTCCCGCGGCGGGCGGCAGAGAAGTTCCCTTTTTCTTTTGTGGCGAATCAGTCTGTCCGGGATCCAAATTGACGAATCTGCACCCTGTGGAAAAAATATAAACACTTCCTCGACCCGCAGCAAATTCTGGGTCGGGATCTTTTTGTTATCTGGAGATCTTTTTGCTTTACCAATGGCTTTTTATTTTACTGTTCCAAACGAATCAGCATTTAACTTATTACAAAGAGAACATGTTGTAAAATCTGATGGGGAAAACTATACTTAATTTCTCCTTTTTTAATTTTTGAATTAACAAAGCACGTGAGGGTAAATGATGCAAGATCTGATCACAAGAATTTCCTATAGCAATCTGCCAATCATCAAACATTTGAAAAGCATCAAGTGTTTTTTGTTATATGGAATTACAATTTTTGATGGCTCTTTACTAAACAATTTAATAAATCAGTATGCTTGAATTAATCTTTTAAATTAATATGGCAGTAATTTTTTCTTAGGCAGAGGCCATTGTTCCACCAAGTTGGGATAAGATAAAACTATTTTTGGGGGGTCATTAGATGGAACCAATGGGCCTTCTTGTCACAAGCATCCTGTAGGTATACATTTTGTGGCAAGAATAATTTAATCTCCTTTTTTGGCAATATTAATCTTAATTAACTGATCATTTTAAAGCCTCATTCACTTTAACGAAAGCCAACTGTGTCACACTAGTCAACTTTTTCTTAGAACTGGGATTAGGATTGTTTTTTTTCAGCAATCAAACAAAAGGCTTTAAATCTACAAAAGTCAGTTTTAAATGTGGGCATATCCAATTAATATCAACTAATAATTTTTGGAAATCATTTAAAGTTAGTAAACAATCTCTCAGCAGCTTTAAAAGGACATTATCAGTTTTAAAACTTTTGGCAGACCCAAATATAAGAAGCAAGAAAAGCTTTTTTAATGATCTTTTTATAACCCAAATCTGGTCTATAGCCTTTTAGATGACAAGTAGCCATTTAATCTTTGCTTGAATACTTCCAGCAACGGGAGCTCACTATTCACCAAGGTTTTAAACTCTCTCTCACCTCTTACTCTATAGCATTTTTATCCTGCATACCACCTTTTCTAATCCCACCAACTCCTTTTCAGTAGTATATGTTGGCCAGGAGCTTAGTCTCTCAGCAATCTAAGAAACGTCTTGTCTATTGTCTAACAGCCATGACATTTTATATCTTTAAAAAATCTTTTAAAGGCCAAGAAGCTGCAATTTTTTGCACCCAAAAAGCTAGATCTAGATCCTCTGGGGCTTTTTTTGTCTGGTTTTTCTGTCTGGTAATAAGGTAAAAGCAAAAGCTGTGCTTTTTTTAATTTTTAATTACACAGTTTTAGCAGGTGGCGATATCAAAAACTTCAATTTTTTTAGTATAATCAGAATTTACTACACAAGAACTACCGAAATTTTTTGAAAAGAAAGCAAGCTATGCCCCAGCACAAGTCTTACAATGTCCTCAGGAAGGGGACTAGCCACTGGAATCTGAGTCAGGAGCTATTATTATTAAGGTGGTGGAACTGAGGTCCAGGCCTGAGCTACCTGGGGTTGTTTGGCACGGCTTGTTATCTCTGTTTAGCAAGACATTTTGGCAAAAAATGTTCTATTTGGCCTCAAGAGAAACATTTTGCATTTGTAAAGTCCTTTTTATTACGAATATTTTCTTTTTTTTCCTGTTTTTCTTCCTTTTTCTTTTTTTTGTTGGGTGAGGCCCCTCCTGAGGGGATTTTATGCAAGGAGCAAGCTCTGTTTTAAAAGCTCTTTTGCTCAAAAATATTGTCACTATCGTTTTCAAACTTAAGCAATGTTCTGGGAGGCTTTGGATATAAAGTGGGGAGTTCTTAAGCCCTGGGGAGGCGCAAGCAGAGGTTGCAGTGGTCGCCTTAAATAAGACAACTCTTTTAAAGGTTTGGTTTGTGTAGAGGGGGAGGGGGGCTCTTCAGGGCGCTCGGCCGCCTGCGTCCTATAAGCACCCTCCTTCCTCGGGAGGAAGAGTACAGTCTCTCTCCTTTTGTTTGCCAATGGCAGAAAATATGATCTGCGTAATAGGTGGAGACCCACTACGATCCACTGCTATAGTCTCTCCCATAGGCTATCTAACTAACAGCCTCATGACGGGGGTCCAGAACATTTGTAATAATATTTTACAGAGCAAAAGCTTTTACAGGCCCATGCAAAGTATAATTAGTTTTTAGCTGTTTTATTACCTTTATCCAAGTATCTAAATCTCTTTTCTGGAAACCAAGGACATTGGTCTCGTAACACGAGCCTTTTAATCTTTAATTTGTCTTTTTTGTTTAACAGTTACAAAATTACTTGTATAAAAGAGTGTCATTGTTTTGAGTCATTGCCCCATGTCAGAAAATTAAGAGTTATAGAAAAGTCTGCCTTGACAAAAAGGTTTTACCTTAGCCAAGGGGGGTTTTGTTTTAAACCCTAAGATAGCAGGTTTCTTTTCAACCTCTAGAGCACCAGGTTTCTCTTAAACCCTTGAACACTTCCCACTCGTCCTCACCCTGTCTATCCTACAGGGGTCCGTGGCACCCTGAGTGGGGTCCTAGCCGTCCCGAACACTCAACACTGGGGGAGTACCCGAAAGTTACTCCGGGGAGTGATTAAGTCACTCCGGGAGGGGAGCAACAGAGAGTGCTCCGGGGGGAGCTTTTGCTCCGAGGAACCTACCTTTGAATGCCTGTTCCGGGCACCACTTGCTGCGGTCCAGCCCCGGTGGATCCAGGAATTCGAAGGGTGGACGGCGTTGCTGGCGTGGAAAGACTTGTTGTTTATTAATG
>NW_017206540.1:0-18337 GCF_001704415.2 Capra hircus | reverse complement strand
GGTGTCAGTCCTCTTCTCAGCGGGATCATGCAGGAACGCTTGACCTCCTGAGCTGCTGCAGTAGCAGTGTCACGCTGCCCGTCGCGTGGATCAAGAGATCTATGTCTTTCCCTCGAGGTATTTCTCACGGGGCTTTCCCTCGAGGCTTTCCCACGAGGCTTTCCCACATCGCTGTCCCACGTGCCACCATGGTGCCAGTCGATCCTCGGCGTGAAAATCAAGGCAGTGCAGGGAAAACAGGTTCCTCTGGAATGGACTGAGACATCTGGGGGACTCTTGGAATTGTGGCACGACCCTGGAGTTCCTTCGCCTTTCCTGTGGAGAGCGCCTCTTCTTGAGATTGCGGTGGGAACGCCGGGAATACTTTCCCGACCAAGCAGGGAAAGTCCCGTGGTCCAGCCCCGGTGGATCCAGCGTGATTCGAAGGTGGGGACGTAGTCGTCGTCTTTGGAAATATACATATTTAATCCCAGATATAAAGAGATTAGAAATGGATTGTGTAGTAGGAAGATTATTGGAGAAAAAGAGGCTGAATAACTTGGATTACGTGGAATAGCATCCATCCTCCAGTAGAGAATTCAGCCAGAAAAACGGGAGCAAAAAAGAAGCGACATGGGGGAATCAGTCTTTCCGGAAACTGATCTGATTTCTTTATTTTTGGTTTTGCTTGTATACCTCTTGTTACACATAGGGATGAATACAGAGTCACGCAGGAGTCGGCATCCTGACCTTTATCAAAATCAGGTGCTTCACATAAATGTATAAAAAAAAGGTCTTAGGGATCTTACATCATCTTCTGGCCATGAATGAGACCTGCTGACATTTTATGATCCTTTCTTTCTGATAACCAAATAAACTTATTTCTTCCAAGGGTGTTTTTTCTTAAACCAGGCACCACCCTCCAAATAAAGTTACATTCCTATAGGGTGAGGGTGTAGTGAGTTACAATCAAGAAAGGAATTTATTTAACCCAAGGTTAACATGATTAGTCTTAAAGGTGAATTCTTATTTCTCCTATATGCTTAAAGGTTAATACTTATTTCTCCTATATACTAGTTATATTCATTATAAGGGTAGGGAACATGGAGATTTATCAGCAAACATCAGCCTAACAAATGAAAATCCTTTCATCAATTCTCCCCTTAAGATCTATTTAGTCTTAAGATATGATAAAGTTACATTCTTACATAGAAAGGACACAGTGATATATAACAAAGTACAGTGATCTATTACAAAAGTGAAAATCCATTAACTCAAAAAGTCTAGTATTGCTAACATCAAAAACTGCTATATTTCCTTTGCTATATTCCAAATACATTGATTAATATATTCCCAAGTGCCTAAGGATATGGAGGCCTGGTGGCAATCATTGACTCAACAAGAAGAAAAAGTCCTATGCTAATTAAGACTCTCAAAATACTCCAAAACTCTCTGTGCTGTTTACAGTTGAGAGGCAGTAAACAATCTTGTGCCTAGTGGCAGCAGTATGGATAATCCTGTCACACAAGCTGGTCTGTCAGCAGAGAGGTTTGACCTAAAATATCCTTGTCCCACCCAGAGCAGGGAATTAGCAGCAATTTTTGACACAACAAATGAAGAACCCTTCACCAATATAATTCCTAACCAACTATACTAATAATTTCTAACTCCCCAAAATAATTTGCCTTTAGTAAGTCTAAAACATCTCATGCCTCTCAGGTTGGGAGGCTGTAAACAATCACATGTGGCCGGACAAACCTATAAAGGTGGGCTAGATAACCTTCAGAGGAGTCGGCAAGCTGAAACACTCTTGTCATGCCCAAGAATATTTATTGCCTTGAAGCTGCACGTTTACTTCTTCTCCGAGAGAAACAGTTATGGGGGAGAGCCCCCGTAAAGTCAGAAGTGTAGGTGAGAGCGTAAAACAGACTCTGGTTTTGGGGTTCGATGCTCGGGAACAGGGGGTTACCTGAGGCTTGATCACGCCTTTGCGCATGCCAAGCCTCCTTCCTCATGACCTTTGCCATAGGCGGAATTCCTCACGCTGGTCCCCGGAAGGAAAGGATCCCTCATCTCGAGCGACGAGGTGGAAACGCGCCTCCTGTGGATGTAGGGGGGACCATCTTGCTTATTCTCGAGTGGAGACGGGTATGTCGGGGAACTTCTTGAGTTGCAGCAAGGGTGTAAAGTACCTTTTGGAAGTTCCAGAGGTTAGGTGTGATTAGCCTCGAGACACCTCAGTGGAAATGGGCCTCATCTCGCCTGGAGGGGAGAACCTCCTGGATTTTCTCGAGTTGCGGCAGGTGCTCTCGACTTACGACGGGGACCTCAGGGGCCAGCTCTGGTGGCCTCAGGAAAGGCCAGTCCCCATTCAAGTTTCTAGGGGGCCTCTCAGGATTCCTCTCCTGTCGATGCCGGGGCCTAAGACCTTGTGTGAAGTCGGGGCTGGAACCTGAAGATTCCTCTCCAGTGCTGACATGGATCTTGTGGTACTTCTGGAGTCTCCCCAGGGGAGTCAGTCCTCGTCTCGAGTGGGGGCATGCACGTGCGCTTTCCTCCTGAGCGGTAGCAGCAGTGTCACGCTTCCCGTTGCGTGGATCAAGGGATCTGTGGCTTTCCCTCTAGGCTTTCCCATGAGGCTTTCCCACAGGGCTGTCCCACATGCCACCTTGGTGTGAGACGATCCTCGGCGTGAAAGTCATGGCAGTGCAGGGAAAACAGGTTCCTCTGGAATGGACTGAGACATCTGGGGAACTCTTGGAATGGTGGCACGACCCTGGAGTTCCTCTGGCCTTTCCTGTGGAGAGCACTTCCTCTTGAGATGCGACGGGAACGCCAGGAATTCTTTCCCGACCACGCAGGGAAAGGATCCCTCCTCTCTAGATACGAGGCGGAAACGGGGCTCCTCTGGATGTGGGTGGGACCCTCGTGCTTCATCTCGAGTGGAGACGGGTATGTCGGTGATCTTCTTGACTTGCCGCAGGGGTGTCAAAGACCCTTTGGAAGTTCCAGAGGTTAGGTGTGATTAGCCTCGAGATGCCTCAGGGGAAATGGGCCTCATCTCGCCTGGAGGGGAGAACCTCCTGGATTATCTTGAGTTGGAGCAGGTGCTCTCGTCTTAGCATGGGGACCTCAGGGACCCGCTCCTGTGGCCTCAGAAAAGGCCAGTGCCCATGGGAGTTGCTAGGGGGCCTCTCAGGATTCCTCTCACGTCGATGCCGGGGCCTAAGACCTTGTGTGGAGAGCCCGAGCGGAGGCGGCGCGGAGCGTTTCGGTTCTCAGTGCCTGGGGCACCGGTGTGTGGTGTGAGGCTGCGGCGGAGCCTCTACACTGAAGGTGCGAGAGGTTGGCAGCTTCGATTGAAGCACATCGAGCGGCGACAGCAGTGAAAGTCATGAGCGACAGCGGCGAGGAGAACTACGGCGAGGGGGAATCCCGTTCTGCTTCCAGAAGCGGAAGTGCTCATGGATCTGGGAAATCTGCAAGTCATACCCCTGCAAGGTCTCGCTCCAAGGAAGATTCCAGGCGTTCCAGATCAAAGTCCAGGTCCAGATCGGAATCTAGGTCTAGATCCAGAAGAAGTTCTCGGAGGCATTATACAAGGTCACGATCTCGGTCCCGGTCCCATAGAAGATCTCGTAGCAGATCTTACAGCAGAGATTATCGAAGACGGCATAGCCACAGTCATTCTCCCATGTCTACTCGCTGGCGTCATGTTGGGAATCGGGCAAATCCTGATCCTAACTGTTGTCTTGGAGTATTTGGATTGAGCTTGTATACTACAGAAAGAGATCTAAGAGAAATGTTCTCTAAATATGGCCCAATTGCTGATGTATCTATTGTATATGACCAGCAGTCTAGACGTTCAAGAGGATTTGCCTTTGTATACTTTGAAAATGTAGATGATGCCAAGGAAGCAAAAGAGCGTGCCAATGGAATGGAGCTTGATGGATGTAGGATCAGAGTTGACTTCTCCATAACGAAAAGACCACATACTCCAACAGCAGGAATTTACATGGGGAGACCTACCTATGGCAGCTCACGCCGTCGAGATTACTATGACAGAGGATATGATCGAGGCTATGATGATCGGGACTATTACAGCAGATCGTACAGAGGAGGAGGAGGAGGAGGAGGAGGATGGAGAGCTGCTCAAGACAGGGATCAGAAATACAGAAGACGGTCACCTTCTCCCTACTATAGTCGTGGAGGATACAGATCACGTTCCAGATCTCGATCATACTCACCTCATCGCTATTAAAGCATGAAGATGAAGACTTTCTGAAACCTGCCCTAGAGTTGGGATATTGTTTGTGGACAATATTTTTTATTGTCTCCTGTTTAAAAAGTGAACAGTGCCTGGTGAAGTTAGGTGACTTTTACACCTTTTATGATGACTACTTTTGGTGGAGTTGAAATGCTGTTTTCATTCTGCATTTGTGTAGTTCGGTGCTTTGTTCAAAGTTAAGTGTTTTCAGAAAAGTATGTTTTACATGTATTTTTTTACAGTCTAAAATTTTGACTGCTGAGAAGTTTCTATTGTACAGAACTTCATTTAAATGGTTTTTCTACTGAATACAGGGTATTCTGAAGATTGAAGCCTGTGTGTAAAATGCTACCAAATGGCAAAAAGCAACAATAACGTTTGGTTTTTACTTTTCTTTCTAACATATCAATGCTTAGGAGAACTGTTCTGATTAGATTGTCAGTAGTAAATTAAAGAAAAAAATGCCCGTTTTCCTCGAGTCCATGAAACATACCATACTTAATATACCTGCAGTTAAGTGATAAAAATTACGCTCTGTAACTCTATACTGCTAGTGTTAAAAACTAAAGATCTTTCAATACAGCAAATGCTTAATGCTTATATAAATGTGACTTTGACAGCCTTTATGTAATCTGTATTATACATAGCAGGGAATAAGATGAGTTGCACAATGTATGCCTTAAAAAGGCTATTTCTTAAAGCTGTTAGAAGGGGATAATGGTATTTCAATTAGTAATCAGCAAGTGAAAATAATATTCCACCACAAATGTACTCTTGTTCTTCTAGCTTTTAAGACTATATGGAAAAACTGGGTGGTTCAGAGTTTTGAGAAAAAAGAAGGGAACACTACACCTGTGTTGTGGATGATCTGAAGACTTTGCCTGTTCATTTTTTAAATACTAATTTCAGGTTCTTTGCTTACCAAAGGAGGCCCAATTTCACTCAAAAGTTTTGAGAACTGTGTTTAAATAAATGCAAAGAAAAGAGTAAAAAGGAAAGAAAAAAAAAAGACCTTGCGAGGAGTTGGGGCAGGAACCTGAGGATTCCTCTACAGTGCTGACATGGATCTTGGGGTAGCTCTGGAGCCCCCCCAGGGAAGTCAGTCTTCGTCTCGAATGGGGGCATGCACGTGCGCTTTCCTCCCGAGCTGTAGCAGCAGTGTCACGCTTCCGGTCGCGTGGATCAAGTGATCTGTGGCTTTTCCTCCAGGCTTTACCACGAGGCTATCCCAGAGGGCTGTCCCACATGCCGCCGAGGTGTGAGTCGAACCTCGGCGTGAAAGTCGAGGCAGTGCAGGGAAAACAGGTTCCTCTGGAATGGACTGAGACATCTAGGGGACTCTTGGAATGGTGGCACGACTCTGGAGTTCCTCTCGCATTTCCTGTAGAGAGCGCCTCCACTTGAGATGCGACGGGAACGCCGGGAATTCTTTCCCGACGAAGCAGGGAAAGGATCCCACATCTCGAGCTACGAGGCGGAAAGGGGCTCCTCTGGATGTGGGCGGGACCCTCGTGCTCCTATCGAGAGGAGACGGGTATGTCAGGGAACTTCTTGAGTGGCAGCAAGGGTGTGAAGGACCCTTTGGAAGTTCCAGAGGTTAGGTGTGATTAGCCTCCAGACGCTTCAGCGGAAATGGGCTTCATCTCGCCTGGAGGGGAGAACCTCCTGGATTTTCTCGAGTTGCGGCAGGTGCTCTCGACTTATGACGGGGACCTCAGGGACCCGCTCTGGTGGCCTCAGGAAAGGCCAGTCCACATGCGAGTTGCTCGGGGGCCTCTCGGGATTCCTCTACCATCGAGGCCGGGGCCTAAGACCTTGTGTGGAGTCGGTGCCGGAACCTGAGGATTCTTCTGCAGTGCTGACATGGATCTTGGGGTACTTCTGGAGTCTCCCCAGGGGAGTCAGTCCTCGTTTGAGTGGGCGCATGCACGTACGCTTACCTCCGGAGCTGTGGCAGCAGTGTCATGCTTCCCTTCGCCTGGATCAAGGGATCTGTGGCTTTCCCACGAGGCTTTCCCACAGGGCTATCCCACGTGCCACCGTGGTGTGAGTCGATCGATGGCTTGAAAGTCAACGCAGTGCAAGGAAAACAGGTTTCCCTGGAATGGACTGAGACATCTGGCGAATCTGGGAATGGTGGCACGACCCTGGACTTCCTCTCGACTTTCCTGTGGAGAGCGCCTCCTCTTGAGATGCGACGGGAACGCCGGGAATTCTTTCCCGACCACTCAGGGAAAGGATCCCTTCTCTCGAGCTAGGAGGCGGAAACGGTGCTCCTCTGTATGTGGGCGGGACTCTCGTGCTTCCTCTCAAGTGGAGACGGCTATGTCGGGGAAATTCTGGATTTGCAGCAAGGGTGTAAAGGACCCTTTGGAAGTTCCAGAGGATAGGTGTGATTAGCCTCGAGACGCCTCAGTGGAAATGGTCCTCATGTTGCCAGGAGGGAAGAACCGCCTGGATTTTCTCGAGTTGCGGCAGGTGCTCTCGACTTTCGACGGGGACCTCAGGGACCCGCTCTGGTGGCCTCAGGAAAGGCCAGTCCCTATGCGAGTTGCTCGGGGCCTCTGGGGATTCCTCTCCCATCGATGCCAGGGCCTAGACCTTGTGTGGAGTCGGTGCCGGAACTTGAGCATTCCTCTGCAGTGCTGACATGGATCTTGGGGTACTTCTGAAGTCTCCCCAGGGGAGTCAGTCCTCGTCTCGAGTGGGGGCATGCTCGTGCGCTATCCTCCCGAGGTTTAGCAGCATTGTCACGCTTCCCGGCGAGTGGATCAAGGGATCTGTGTCTTTTCCTTGAGGCTTTCCCTCGAGGCTTTCCCTCGAGGCTTTCCCACAGGGCTGTCCCACGTGCCACCGTGGTGTGAGTTGATCCTCTGCTGAAAGTCGAGACAGTGCAGGGAAAACAGGTTTCCCTTGAATGGACTTAGACATCTGGGGAACTCTGGGAATGGTGGCACGTCCCTGGAGTTCCTCTCGCCTTTCCTGTGGAGAGCGCCTCCTCTTTAGATGGGACGGGAACTCCGGGAATTCTTTCCGGACCACGCAGGGAAAGGATGCATCCTCTCGAGCTATGAGGCAGAAACGGGGCTCCTCTGGATGTGGGCGGGACTGTCGAGCTTCCTCTCCAGTGGAGACGGTTATGTCGGGGAACTTCTTGAGTTGCAGCAAGGGTGTGAAGGACCCTTTGGAAGTTCCAGAGGTTAGGTGTGATTAACCTCGAGTCGCCTCAGCAGAAAAGGGCCTCATCTCGCCTGGAGGGGAGAACCTTCTGGATTTTCTCGAGGTGCGGCAGGTGCTGTCGACTTACGACGGGGACCTCAGGGACCCGCTCTGGTGGCCTGAGTAAAGGCCAGTCCCCATTCGAGATGTTTGGGGGCCGCTCGGAATTCCTCTACCGTCGATGCCGGGGCCTAAGACTTTGAGTGGAGTCGGTGACGCAACCTGAGGATTCCTCTCCACTGCTGACATGGATCTTGGGGTACTTCTGGTGTCTCCCCAGGGGAGTCAGTCCTCGTCTCGAGTGGCGGCATGCAGTTCGATTCCCTCCCCAGCTGTAACAGCAGTGTCACGCTTCCCGTCGAGTGGATCAAGGGATCAGTGTCTTTCCCTTGAGGCTATCACATGAGGCTTTCCCAGGAGGCTTTCCCACAGGGCTGTCCCACGTGCCACCGTGGTGTGAGTCGATCCTCGGCATGAAATCGAGGCAGTGCAGGGAAAACAGTATTCCCTGGAATGGACTGAGACATCTGGGGGACTCTGGGAATGGTGGCACGACTCTTGAGTTCCTCTCGCCTTTCCTGAGGAGACCGCCTCCTCATGAGATGCGACGGGAATGCAGGCAATTCTTTCCCAACCACGCAGGGAAAGGATCCATCCTCTCGAGCTAAGAGGCGTAAACGGTGCTCCTCTGGATGTGGGCGGGACTCTCGTGCTTCCTCTCCAGTGGAGACGGTTATGTCGGGGAACTTCTTGAGTTGCAGCAAGGGTGTGAAGGACCCTTTGGAAGTTCCAGAGGTTAGGTGTGATTAACCTCGAGACGCCTCAGTGGAAATGGGCCTCATCTCGCCTGGAGGGGAGAACCTCCTGGATTTTTCGAGTTGGGGCAGGTGCTCTCGACTTACGACAGGGACCTCAGGGACCCGTTCTGGTGGCCTCAGCAAAGGCCGGTCCCCATGCGAGATGCTTGGGGGCTTCTCGTTATTCCTCTACCTTCGATGTCGGGGCCTAAGACCTTGTGTGGAGTTGGTGCCGAAATCTGAGGATTCATCTGCAGTGCTGACATGGATCTTGGGGTACTTCAGGAGTCTCCCCAGGGGAGTCAGTCCTCGTCTCGAGTGGGGGCATGCAGTTCGATACCCTCCCGAGCTGTAGCAGCAGTGTCACGCTTCCCGTCGAGTAGATCAAGGGATCTGTGGCTTTCCCTCGAGGCTTTCCCACGAGGCTTTCCCACAGGACTGTCCCACGTGCCACCGTGGTGTGAGTCGATCCTCGGCTTGAAAGTCGAGGCAGTGCAAGGAAAACAGTTTTCCCTGGAATGGACTGAGACATCTGGGGGAATCTGGGAATGGTGGCACGACCCTGGAGTTCCTCTCGCCTTTCCTGTGGAGAGTGCCTCCACTTCAGATGTGACGGGAACGCCGGGAATTCTTTCCCGCACACGCAGGGAAAGGATCCCTGCTCTTGAGCTTTGAGGCGGAATCGGGGCTCCTCTGGATGTGGGCAGGACTCTCGTGCTTCCTCTCGAGAGGAGACGGGTATGTTGGGGATCTTCTTGAGCTGCAGCAAGGGTGTGAAGGACCCTTTGGAATTTCCCGAGGTTAGGTGTGATTAGCCTCGAGACGCCTGCTAGCGGAAATGGGCCTCATCTCGCCTGGAGGGGAGAACCTCCTGGATTTTCTCGAGTTGCGGCAGGTGCTCTCGACTTACGACGGGGACCTCAGGGACCCGTTCTGGTGGCCTCAGGAAAGGCCAGTGCCCATGCGAGTTGCTCGGGGGCCTCTCGGGATTCCTCTCCCGTAGATGCCGGGGCCTAAGACCTTGTGTGGAGTCGGTGCCGGAACCTGAGGACTCCTCTCCAGTGCTGACATGGATCTTGGGGTACTTCTGGAGTCTCCCCAGGGGAGTCAGTCCTCGTCTCGAGTGGGGGCATGCACGTGCGCTTTCCTCCCAAGCTGTAGCAGCAGTGTCACGCTTCCCATCGCGTGGATCAAGGGATCTGTGCCTTTCCCTCCAGGCTTTCCCACGAGGCTTTCCCACGAGGCTTTCCCACAGGGCTGTCCCATGTGCCACCGTGGTGTGAATGCATCTTCGGCTTGAAAGTCGAGGCAGTGCAGGGAAAACAGTTTTCCCTGGAATGGACTGAGACATCTGGGGGACTCTGGGAATGGTGGCACGACCCTGGAGTTCCTCTCGCCTTTCCTGTGGAGAGCGGCTCCTCTTGAGATGCGACGGCAACGCCGGAAATTCTTTCCCCACCATGCAGGGAAAGGATCCCTCCTCTCGAGCTAGGAGGCGGAAACGGGGCTCCTCTGGATGTGGGCGGGACAATCGTGCTTCCTCTCGAGTGGAGACGGGTATGTCAGGGGAACTTCTTGGAGTTGCAGCAAGGGTGTGAAGGGACCCTTTGGAAGTTCCAGAGTTAGGTGTGATTAGCCTCGAGACGCCTCAGTCGGAAATGAGCCTCATCTAGAATGGAGGGGAGAACCTCCTGGTTTTTCTCGAGTGGCGGCAGGTGCTCTCGACTTACGATGGGGACCTCAGGGACCCGCTCTGGTGGCCTCAGGAAAGGCCAGTCCCCATGCGAGTTGCTCGGGGGCCTCTCGGGTTTCCTCTCCCGTCGATGCCGGGGCCTAAGACCTTGTGTGGAGTCGGTGTCGGAACCTGAGGATTCCTCTCCAGTGCTGACATGGATCTTGGGGGCTTCTGGTGTCTCCCCAGGGGAGTCAGTCCTCGTCTCGAGTGGGGGTAGGCACGTGCGCTTTCCTCCCGAGCTGTAGCAGCAGTGTCACGCTTCCCTTCTCGTGGATCAAGCGATCTATGGCTTTCCCTCGAGGCTTTCCCATGAGGCTTTCCCATGAGGCTTTCCCACAGGTCTGTCCCACGTGCCACCGTGGTGTGAGTCGATCCTCGGCTTGAAAGTCGAGGCAGTGCAGGGAAAACAGGTTTCCCTGGAATGGACTGAGACATCTGGGGGACTCTGGGAATGGTGGCACGACCCTGGAGTTCCTCTCGCCTTTCCTGTGGAGAGCGCCTCCTCTTGAGATGCGACGGGAACGCCGGGAATTCTTTCCCGACCACGCAGGGAAAGGATCCCTCCTCTTCGAGCTAGAAGCGGAAACGGGGCTCCTCTGGATGTGGGCGGGACTCTCGTGCTTCCTCTCGAGTGGAGACGGGTATGTCGGGGAACTTCTTGAGTTGCAGCAAGGGTGTGAAGGACCCTTTGGAAGTTCCAGAGGTTAGGTGTGATTAGCCTCGAGACGCCTCAGCGGAAATGGGCCTCATCTTGCCTGGAGGGGAGAACCTCCTGGATTTTCTCGAGTTGCAGGCAGGTGCTCTCGACTTACGACGGGGACCTCAGGGACCCGCTCTGGTGGCCTCAGGAAAGGCCAGTCCCCATGCGAGTTGCTCGGGGGCCTCTCCGGATTCCTCTCCCTTCGATGCCGGGGCCTAAGACCTTGTGTGGAGTCGGTGCCGGAACCTGGAGGATTCCTCTCCAGTGCTGACATGGATCGTGGGGTACTTCTGGAGTCTCCCCAGGGGAGTCAGTCCTCGTCTCGAATGGGGGCATGCACGTGCGCTTTCCTCCCGAGCTGTAGCAGCAGTGTCACGCTTCCCTTCGCGTGGATCAAGGGATCTGTGGCTTTCCCTCGAGGCTTTCCCAGCCCACGAGGCTTTCCCACAGGGCTGTCCCACGTGCCACCGTGGTGTGAGTTCGATCGTCGGCTTGAAAGTCGAGGCAGTGCAGGGAAAACAGGTTTCCCTGGAATGGACTGAGACATCTGGGGGACTCTGGGAATGGTGGCACGACCCTGGAGTTCCTCTCGCCTTTCCTGTGGAGAGCGCCTCCTCTTGAGATGCGATGGAACGCTTGGAATTCTTTGCCGATCACGCAGGGAAAGGATTCCACCTCTCGAGCTAGCAGGCGGAAACGGGGCTCCTCTGGATGTGGGCGGGACTCTCGTGCTTCCTCTCGAGTGGAGACGGGTATGTCGGGGAACTTCTTGAGTTGCAGCAAGGGTGTGAAGGACCCTTTGGAAGTTCCAGAGGTTAGGTGTGATTAGCCTCGAGACGCCTCAGCGGAAATGGTCCTCATCTCGCCCTGGAGGGGAGAACCTCCTGGATTTTCACGAGTTGTGGCAGGTGGTCTCGACTTACGACGGGGACCTCAGGGACCCGTTCTGGTGGCCTCAGGAAAGGCCAGTGCCCATGCGAGTTGCTCGGGGCCTCTCGGGATTCCTCTCCCGTCGATGCCTGGGCCTAAGACCTTGTGTGGAGTCGGTGCCGGAACCTGAGGATTCCTCTGCCAGTGCTGACATGGATCTTGGGGTACTTCTGGAGTCTCCCCAGGGGAGTCAGTCCTCGTCTCGAGTGGGGGCATGCACGTGCGCTTTCCTCCCGAGCTGTAAGCAGCAGTGTCACGCTTCCCTTCGCGTGGATCAAGGGATCTGTGGCTTTCCCTCGAGGCTTTCCCATGACGGCTTTCCCACGTGGCTTTCCCACAGGGCTGTCCCACGTGCCACCGTGGTGTGAGTCGATCCTCGGCTTGAAAGTCGAGGCAGAGCAGGGAAAACAGGTGTCCCTGGAATGGACTGAGACATCTGGGGGACTCTGGGAATGGTGGCACGACCCTGGAGTTCCTCTCGCCTTTCCTGTGGAGAGCGCCTCCTCTTGGAGATGCGACGGGAACGCAGGGAATTCTTTCCCGACCACGCAGGGAAAGGATCCCTCCTCTCGAGCTAGGAGGCGGAATCGGGCTCCTCTGGATGTGGGCGGGACTCTCGTGCTTCCTCTCGAGTGGAGACGGGTATGTCGGGGAACTTCTTGAGTTGCAGCAAGGGTGTGAAGGACCCTTTGGAAGTTCCAGAGGTTAGATGTGATTAGCCTCGAGACCCCTCAGCGGAAATGGGCCTCATCTCGCCTGGAGGGGAGAACCTCCTGGATTTTCTCGAGTTGCGGCAGGTGCTCTCGACTTACGACGGGGACCTCAGGGACCCGCTCTGGTGGCCTCAGGAAAGGCCAGTCCCCATGCGAGTTGCTCGGGGGCCTCTCGGGATTCCTCTCCCGTCGATGCTCGGGCCTAAGACCTTGTGTGGAGTCGGTGCCGGAACCTGAGGATTCCTCTCCAGTGCTGACATGGATCTTGGGGTACTTCTGGAGTCTCCCCAGGGGAGTCAGTCCTCGTCTCGAGTGGGGGCATGCACGTGCGCTTTCCTCCCGAGCTGTAGCAGCAGTGTCACGCTTCCCTTCGCGTGGATCAAGGGATCTGTGGCTTTCCCTCGAGGCTTTCCCATCGAGGCTTTCCCACGAGGCTTTCCCACAGGGCTGTCCCACGTGCCACCGTGGTGTGAGTCGATCCTCGGCTTGAAAGTCGAGGCAGTGCAGGGAAAACAGGTTTCCCTGGAATGGACTGAGACATCTGGGGGACTCTGGGAATGGTGGCACGACCCTGGAGTTCCTCTCGCCTTTCCTGTGGAGAGCGCCTCCTCTTGAGATGCGACGGGAACGCCGGGAATTCTTTCCCGACCACGCAGGGAAAGGATCCCTCCTCTCGAGCTAGGAGCGGAAACGGGGCTCCTCTGGATGTGGGCGGGACTCTCGTGCTTCCTCTCGAGTGGAGACGGGTATGTCGGGGAACTTCTTGAGTTGCAGCAAGGGTGTGAAGGACCCTTTGGAAGTTCCAGAGGTTAGGTGTGATTAGCCTCGAGACGCCTCAGCGGAAATGGGCCTCATCTCGCCTGGAGGGGAGAACCTCCTGGATTTTCTCGAGTTGCGGCAGGTGCTCTCGACTTACGACGGGGACCTCAGGGACCCGCTCTGGTGGCCTCAGGAAAGGCCAGTCCCATGCGAGTTGCTCGGGGGCCTCTCGGGATTCCTCTCCCGTCGATGCCGGGGCCTAAGACCTTGTGTGGAGTCGGTGCCGGAACCTGAGGATTCCTCTCCAGTGCTGACATGGATCTTGGGGTACTTCTGGAGTCTCCCCAGGGGAGTCAGTCCTCGTCTCGAGTGGGGGCATGCACGTGCGCTTTCCTCCCGAGCTGTAGCAGCAGTGTCACGCTTCCCTTCGCGTGGATCAAGGGATCTGTGGCTTTCCCTCGAGGCTTTCCCACGAGGCTTTCCACGAGGCTTTCCCACAGGGCTGTCCCACGTGCCACCGTGGTGTGAGTCGATCCTCGGCTTGAAAGTCGAGGCAGTGCAGGGAAAACAGGTTTCCCTGGAATGGACTGAGACATCTGGGGGACTCTGGGAATGGTGGCACGACCCTGGAGTTCCTCTCGCCTTTCCTGTGGAGAGCGCCTCCTCTTGAGATGCGACGGGAACGCCGGGAATTCTTTCCCGACCACGCAGGGAAAGGATCCCCTCTTCGAGCTAGGAGCGGAAACGGGGCTCCTCTGGATGTGGGCGGGACTCTCGTGCTTCCTCTCGAGTGGAGACGGGTATGTCGGGGAACTTCTTGAGTTGCAGCAAGGGTGTGAAGGACCCTTTGGAAGTTCCAGAGGTTAGGTGTGATTAGCCTCGAGACGCCTCAGCGGAAATGGGCCTCATCTCGCCTGGAGGGGAGAACCTCCTGGATTTTCTCGAGTTGCGGCAGGTGCTCTCGACTTACGATGGGGACCTCAGGGACCCGCTCTGGTGGCCTCAGGAAAGGCCAGTCCCCATGCGAGTTGCTTCTGGGGGCCTCTCGGGATTCCTCTCCCGTCGATGCCTGGGCCTAAGACCTTGTGTGGAGTCGGTGCCGGAACCTGAGAATTACCTCTCCAGTGCTGACATGGATCTTGGGGTACTTCTGGAGTCTCCCCAGGTGAGTCAGTCCTCAGTCTCGAGTGGGGGCATGCACTGTGCACTTTCCTCCCGAGCTGTAGCAGCAGTGTCACGCTTCCCTTCGCGTAGGATCAAGGGATCTGTGGCTTTCCTCTGGAGGCTTTCCCACGATGCTTTTTCCACTGAGGCTTTCCCACAGGGCTGTCCCACGTGCCACCGTGGTGTGAGTCGATTCCTCGGCTTGAAAGTCGAGGCAGTGCAGGGAAAACAGGTTTCCCTGGAATGGACTGAGACATCTGGGGGACTCTGGGAATGGTGGCACGACCCTGGAGTTCCTCTCGCCTTTCCTGTGGATGAGCGCCTCCTCTTGAGATGCGAACGGGAACGCCGGGAAATTCTTTCCCGACCACGCAGGGAAAGGATCCCTCCTCTCGAGCTAGGAGGCGGAAACGGGGCTCCTCTGGATGTGGGCGGGACATCGTGCTTTCTCTCGAGTGGAGACGGGTATGTCGCGGAACTTCTTGAGTTGCAGCAAGGGTGTGAAGGACCCTTTGGAAGTTCCAGAAGTTAGGTGTGATTAGCCTCGAGACGCCTCAGCGGAAATGGGCCTCATCTCGCCTGGAGGGGAGAACCTCCTGGATTTTTCTCGAGTTGGCGGCAGGTGCTCTGGACTTACGACGGGGACCTCAGGGACCCGCTCTGGTGGCCTCAGGAAAAGGCCAGTCCCCATGCGAGTTGCTCGGGGGCCTCTCGGGATTCCTCTCCTGTCGATGCCGTGGGCCTAAGACCTTGTGTGGATTCTGGTGCCGGAACCTGAGGATTCCTCTCCCGTATGACATGGGTCTTGGGGACTTCTGGAGTCTCCCCAGGGGAGTCAGTCCTCGTCTCGAGTGGGGGCATGCACGTGCGCTTTCCTCCCGAGCTGTAGCCAGCAGTGTCACGCTTCCCTTTCGCGATGGATCAAGGGATCTGTGGTCTTTCCTCGAGGCTTTCCCATCGAGGCTTTCCTCACGAGGCTTTCCCACAGGGCTGTCCCATCGTGCCACCGTGGTGTGAGTCGATCCGTCGGCTTGAAAGTCGAGGCAGTGCAGGGAAAACAGGTTTCCCTGGAATGGACTGAGACATCTGGGGGACTCTGGGAATGGTGGCACGACCCTGGAGTTCCTCTCGCCTTTCCTGTGGAGAGCGCCTCCTTCTTGAGATGCGACGGGAACTGCCGGGAATTCTTTCCCGACCACGCAGGGAAAGGATCCCTCCTCTCGAGCTAGGAGGCGGAAACGGGGCTCCTAAGGATGAGGGCGGCACTCTCGTGCTTCCTCTCGAGTGGAGACGGGTATGTCGGGGAACTTCTTGAGTTGCAGCAAGAGGTGTGAAGGACCCTTTGAAAGTTCCAGAGTTTAGGTGTGATAAGCCTCGAGACTCCTCAGCGGAAATGGGCCTCATCTCGCCTGGAGGGGAGAACCTCCTGGATTTTCTCGAGTTGCCGGCAGGTGCTCTCGGCTTCCGACGGGGACCTCAGGGACACGCTCTAGTGCCCTCAGGAAAGGCCCGTCCCCATGCGAGTTGCTCGTGGGCCTCTAGCGATTCCTCTCCCGTCTATGCCGGGGCCTGAGACATTGTGTGGAGTCGGTGCCGGAACCTGAGGATTCCTCTCCAGTTCTGACATGGATCTTGGGGTACTTCTGGAGTCTCCCAGGGGAGTCAGTCCTCGTCGCGAGTGTGGCGTGCACGTGCGCTTTCCTCCCGAGCTTTAGCAGCAGTGTCACGCTTCCCTTTGCGTGGATCCAGGGATCTGTGGCTTTCTCAGTAGGCTTTCCCACGAGGCTTTCCCACTAGGCTTTTCACAGGGCTCTCCCACGTGCCACCGAGTTCTGAGTCGATCCTCGGCTTGAAAGTCGAGGCATTGCGGGGAAAACAGGTTTCCCTGGAATCGACTGAGACATCTGGGGGCTCTGGGAATGGTGGCACGACCCTGAGTTCCTCTCGCCTTTCCTGTGGAGAGCGCCTCTTCTTGAGATGGGACGGGAACGCCGGAAATTCTTTCCCGACCACGAAGGGAAAGGATCCCTCCTCTCGAGCTATGAGGCTGAAACGGGGCTCTTCTGGTTGTGGGCGGGACTCTCGTGCTTCCTTTCGAGTGGAAACGGGTATGTCTTGGGAACTTCTTGAGTTGCAGCAATGGTGTGAAGGGCCCTTTGGAAGTTCCAGAGGTTAGGTGTGATTAGCCTCGAGATGCCTCAGCGCAAATGGGTCTCATCTCGCCTGGAGGGGAGAACCTCCTTGGATTTTCTCGAGTTGCGCCAGGTGCTCTCGACTTACGACGGGGACCTCAGGGACCCGCTTTGGTGGCCTCAGGAAAGGCCAGTCCCCATGCGAGTTGCTCGGGAGCCTCTCGTGATGTCTCTCCCTCTCCAAAGCTGTCTTGGATCTTGACTGGCCTTTCCTGAGGCCACCAGAGCGGGTCCCTGCGGTCCCCATTGTAAGTCGAGAGCACCTGCCGCAACTGGAGAAAATCAAGGATGTTCTCCCTCCAGGCAAAATGAAGCCTATTTCCCGCTGACACATCTCAAGGCTAAGCACACTTAAACCTTTGGAACTTCCAAAGGGTCCTTCACACCCTTGCTGCAAATCAAGAAGTTCCACCGACATACCCGTCTGCACTTAAGAGGAAGCACGATAGTTTCCGCCCACATCCAGAGGAGCCCCGTTTCCGCCTCATAGCTCGAGAGGAGGGATCCTTTCCCTTCGAGGTCGGGAAAGAATTCCCGGCGTTCTCGTCGCATCTCAAGAGGAGGCGCTCTCCACAGGAAAGGCGAGAGGAACTCCAGGACATGCCACCATTCTCCGAGTCCCCCAGATGTCTCAGTCCATTTCCAGGGAAACCTGTTTCCCCGCACTGACTCGACTTTCAAGCCGAGGATCGACTCACACCACTGTGGCACGTGGGACAGCCCATGTGGCAAAGCCTCGTGGGAAAGCCTCGTGGGAAAGTCCTCGAGGGAAAAGCCACAGATACCTTGATCCACGTAGATGGGAAGCGCGACACTGCTGCTACCGCTCGGGAGGAAAGCGCACGTGGCATGACCCCAGTCGAGCCGAGGACTGACGCAAGCTTGGGAGACTCCAGAAGTACGCCAAGATCCATGTCAGCACTGGAGAGGAATCCTCAGGTTCCGGTCCCCGACTCCACACAAGGTCTTAGGCCCCGGCCATCGACGGGAGAGGAATCCTGAGAGGCCCCCTAGCACCTCGCATGGGGACTGGCCTTTCCTGAGGTCACCAGAGCGGGGTCCCTGATGTCTCCGTCGTAACTCGAGAGCACCTGACGCAACTCGAGAAAATCCAGGAGGGTTCTCCCCTGCAGGCGAGATGAGGCCCGTTTCCACTGAGGTGTCTCGAGGCTAATCACACCGTGAACTCTGGAACTTCAAAAGGGTCTTTCACAGTCATGCTGTAACTCAAGAAGTTCCCCGACATACCCGTCTCCACTCAAGAGGAAACACGAGGGTCCCGGCCACATCCAGAGGAGCTCCGTTTCCGGCTCGTAGCTCGAGATGAGGGATCCTTTCCCTACATGGTCGGGAAAGAATTTCCGGAATTCCCATCGCATCTCAAGAGGAGGCGCTCTCCAAGGAAAGGGGAGAGGAACTGCAGGGTCGTGCCACCATTCCAAGACTCCCCCAGATGTCTCAGTCCATTCCACAGGAACCTGTTTTCCCTGCACTGCCTCGGCTTTCACGCCGAGGATCGACTCCCACCACCGAGACACGTGGGACAGCCCTGTGGGAGAGCCTCGTGGGAAAGACTCGAGGGAAAGTCACAATCCCTTGGTCCACGCAAGCAGAAGCATGACACTGCTGCTACAGCATGGGAGGAAAGGGCACACTCATGCCCCCACTCGAGACGAGGCCTGAATCCCCTGGGGAGACTCCAGAGGTACCCCAAGATCCATGTCAGCACTGGAAAGGAATCCTCAGGTTCCGGCACCGACTGCACACAAGGTCTTAGGCCCCGACATCGAAGGGAGAGGAATCCCGAGAGGCCCCCGAGCAACTCGCATGGGGACTGGCCTTTCCTCAGGCGAACAAAGCGGGTCCTTGAGGTCCAGGTCGT
>NW_017206539.1:0-4832 GCF_001704415.2 Capra hircus | reverse complement strand
GTTGGAAAGCCTGGTGGAAAGCCTCGAGGGAAAGCCAGAAGAAGATCCCTTGATCCACGCGAAGGGAAACGTGACACTGCTGCTACAGCTCGGAGGAAAGCGCACGTGCATGGCCCCACTCGAGACGAGGACTTACTCCCTGGGGAGACTCCAGAAGTACCCCAAGAACCATGTCAGCACTGGAGAGGAATCCTCAGGTTATGGCACCGACTCCACACAAGGTCCTAGCCCGGCATCGATGGAGAGGAATTCCGAAAGGCCCTGAGCAACTCGCATGGGTACTGGCCTTTCCTGAGGCCACCAGATCGGGTCCCTGAGGTCCCCGTCCTAAGTCGAGAGCACCTGCCGCACCTCGAGAAAATCCAGGAGGTTCTCCCCTCCAGGCGAGATGAGCCCTTTTCCGCTGAGACGTCTCGAGTCTAATCACACCTAAACTCTGGAACTTCGAAAGGGTCCTTCATACCCTTGCTGCAACTCAAGAAGTTCCCCGACATACCCGTCTCCACTCGAGAGGAAGCACGAGAGTCCAGCCCACATTCAGATGAGCCGTGTTTCCGCCTCCTAGCTCGAGAAGAGGGATCCTTTCCCTGCGTGTCCGGAAAGAATTCCCGGCGTTCCCATCGCATATCAAGAGGAGGCGCTCTAAACAGTAAAGGTGAGAGGAACTCCAGGTCGTGCCACCATTCCACACAGTCCCCCGGATGTCTCAGTCCATTCCAGGGAAACCTGTTTTCCCTGCACTGCCACGACTTTCAAGACGAGGATTGAATCACACCACGGTGGCTTGTGGACAGCCCTGTGGGCAAGCCTCGTGGGCAAGCCTCGAGGGAAAGCCACAGATCCCTTGATCCACGGGAAGGGAACGTGACACTGCTGCTAAAGCTCGAGAGGAAATCACACGTGTATGCCCCAATTCGAGACGAGGACTGAGTCCCCTTTGGAGACTCCAGAAGTACCCCAAATCCATGTCAGCACTGGAGAGGAATCCTCAGGTTCCGGCAGCAAATTCCACACAAGGTCTTAGGCCCCGCATCGACGGGAGAGGAATCCCGAGAGGCCCCCGAGCTACTCGCATGGGGACTGGCTTTTCCTGAGGCCACCATAGCGGGTTCCTGAGGTCTCCGTCATATGTTGAGACCACCTGCCACAACTCGAGAAAATCCAGGAGGTTCTCCCCTCCAGGCGAGATGAGGCCCATTTCGGCTGAGGCGTCTCGAGGCTAATCACACCTAACCTCGGGAACTTACAAAGGGTCCTTCACACCCTTGCTGCAACTCAAGAAGTTCCCCGACATACCCGTCTCCACTCGAGAGGAATCACGAGAGTCCCGCCCTCATCCAGAGAAGCCCCGTTTCCGCCTCCTAGCCTGAGAGGAGGGATCCTTTCACTGCCTGCTCGGGAAAGAATTCCCGTCGTTCTCGTCGCACCTCAAGAGGAGGCGCTCTCCACAGGAAAGGCGAGAGGAACTCCAGGGTCGTGCCACCATTGCCAGAGTCCCCCAGATGTCTCCGTCCATTCCAGGGAATGCTGTTTTCCCTGCACTGCCTCGATTTTCAAGCCGAGGATCGACTCACACCACGTTGGCACGTGGACAGCCCTGTGGGAAAGCCGGAAAGCCTCGTGGAAAGCCTCGAGGGAAAGCCACAGATCCCTTGATCCATGCGAAGGGCAGCGCGACACTGCTGCTACAGCTCGGGAGGAAAGCGCACGTGCATGCCCCCACTCGAGAGGAGGACTGAATCCCCAGGGGAGACTCCAGAAGTACCCCAAGATCCACGTCAGCACTGGAGTGGAATCCTCAGGTTCCGGCACAGACTCCACACAAGATCTTAGGCCCCAGCATCGACGGAGAGGAATCCGAGAGGCCCACGAGCAACTCGCATGGTACTGGCCTTTCCTGAGCCACCAGAGCGGGTTCCTGAGGTCCCCGTCGTAAGTCAAGAGCACCTGCCGCAACTCGAGAATATCCAGGAGGTTGTCCCCTCCAGGCGAGATGAGGCCCATTTCCGCTGAGGCGTCTCGAGGCTACTCACACCTAACCTCTGGAACTTCCAAAGGGTCCTTCACACCCTTGCTGCAACTCTAGAAGTTCCGCGACATACCCGTCTCCACTCGAGAGGAAGCACGAGAGTCCCGCCCACATCCAGAGGAGCCCCGTCTCTGCCTCCTAGATCGAGAGGAGGGATCCTTTCCCTGCGTGGTCGGGAAAGAATTCCCGGCGTTCCCGTCCATCTCAAGAGGAGGCGCTCTCCACAGGAAAGGAGAGAGGAACTCCAGGGTCCTGCCACCATTCCCAGAGTCCCCCAGATGTCTCAGTCCATTCCAGGAAACCTGTTTTCCCTGCACTGCTTCTACTTTCAAGCCGAGGATCGACTCACACCACGGTGGCACGTGGGACAGCCCTGTGGGAACGCCTCGTGGGAAAGCCCTGATCCCTTGATCGACGCTAAAGGAAGCGAGACACTGCTGCTACAGCTCGGAGGAAAGTGCATGTGCATACCTCCACTCGAGACGAGGACTGACTCCCCTGGGGAGACTCCAGAAGTACCCCAGATCCATGTCAGCACTGGAGAGAATTCTCAGGTCCCGGCACCCACTCCACACGAGATCTTAGGCCCCGGCATCGTCGGAAGAGGAATCCGAGAAGCCCCGAGCAACTCGCATGGGGACTGGCCTTTCCTGAGGCCACCCAGAGCGGGTCCCTGAGGTCCCCGTCTTAAGTCGAGAGCACCTGCCGCAACTCGAGAAAATCCAGGAGGTTCTCCCTCCAGGCCAGATGAGGCCCATTTCCGCTGAGGCGTCTCGAGGCTAGTCACAACAAACCTTTGGAACTTCCAAAGGGTCCTTCACACCCTTGCTGCACCTCAAGAAGTTCCACGACATACCCATCTCCACTCGAGAGGAAGCACGAGAGTCCCACCCACATCCACAGTAGCCCCATTTCCGCCTCCTAACTCGAGAGGAGGGATCCTTTCCCTGCATGCTCGGGAAAGAATTTCCGGCGTTTCCGTCGCATCTCAAGTGGAGGCGCTCTCCACAGCAAGGCTAGAGGAACTCCAGGTCCTGCACCATTCCCAGAGTCCCCCAGATGTCTCCGTCCATTCCAGGGAAACCTATTTTCCCTGCACTGCCTCGACTTTCAAGCCGAGGATCGACTCACACACACGGTGGCACGTGGGAGAGCCCCTGTGGAAAGCCTCGTGGAACAGCCCTGTGGGAAAGCCTCGTGGGAAAGCCCGTTGGAAAGCCTCGAGGGAAAGGCACAGATCCCTTGATCCACGCGAAGGGAAACGGTGACACTGCAGCTACAGCTCGGAAGGAAAGCGCACGTGCATGCCCCCACTCGAGTCGAGGACTGACTCCCCAGGGGAGACTCCAGAAGTACCCTAAGATCCATGTCAGCACTGGAGAGGAATCCTCAGGTTCCGGCACCGACTCCACACAAGATCTTAGGCCCCGGCATCGAAGGGAGAAGAATCCCGAGAGGCCCCGAGCAACTCGCATGGTGACTGGCCTTTCCTGAGGCTACCAGAGCGGGTCCCTGAGGTCCCCGTCGGAAGTCGAGAGCACCTGCCGCAACTCGAGAAAACCAGGAGGTTCTCCCATCCAGGCGAGATGAGGCCCATTTTCGCTGAGGCATCTCGAGGCTAATCACACCTAACCTCTGGAACTTCCAAAGGGTCCTTCACCCCCTTGCTGCAACTCAAGAAGTTCCCCGACATACCCGTCTCCACTCGAGAGGAAGCACGAGAGTCCCGCCCTCATCCAGAGGAGCCCCTTTTCCGCCTCCTAGCTCGAGAGGAGTGATCCTATCCCTGCGTGGTCGGGTAAGAATTCCCGCGTTCCCGTAGCATCTCAAGAGGAGGCGCTCTCCACAGGAAAGGCGAGAGGAACTCCAGGGTCGTGCCACATTCCCAGAGTCCCCCAGATGGCTCCGTCCATTCCAGGGAAACCTGTTTTCCCTGCACTGCCTCGACTTTCAAGCCGAGGATCGACTCACACACGATGTCACGTGGGACAGCCCTGTAGAAAGCCTCAAGGGAAAGCCTCATGAGAAAGCCTCGAGGAAAGCCCCTGATCCCTTGATCCACGCGAAAGGAAGCGTGACACTGCTGCTACAACTCGGAGGAAAGCGCACGTGCATGCCCCCACACGAGACGAGGACTGACTCCCCTGGGGAGACTCCAGAAGTACCCCAAGATCCATGTCAGCACTGGAGAGGAATGCTCAGGTTCCGGCACCGGCTCCACACAAGACCTTAGGCCCTGGAATCGACGGGAGAGGAATCCCGATAGGCCCCCGAGTAACTCGCATGGGACTGGCCTTTCCTGACGCTACCACAGCGGGTCTCTGAGGTCCCCGTCGTAAGTCGAGGCACCTGCCGCAACTCGAGAAAATCCAGGAGGTTCTCCCCTCCAGGCGAGATGAGGCCCATTTCCGCTGAGGCATCTCCAGGCTAATCACAACTAACCTCTGGAACTTCCAAAGGGTCCTTCACACCCTTGCTGCAACTCAAGAAGTTCCCCGACATACCCGTCTCCACTCGAGAGGAAGCACGTGAGTCCCGCCCACTTCCAGAGGAGCCCCGTTTCCGCCTCCTAGCTCGAGAGGAGGGATCCTTTCCCCTGCGTGAACGGGAAAGAATTCCCGGTATTTCCGTCGCATCTCAAGAGGAGGCGCTCTCCACAGGAAAGGCGAGAGGATCTCCAGGGTCGTGCCACATTCCCAGAGTCCCCAGATGTCTCAGTCCATTCCAGGGAAACCTGTTTTCCCTGCACTGCGTCGACTTTCAAGCCGAGGATCGAAATTGACACACACCACGGTGGCACGTG
>NW_017206538.1:0-4832 GCF_001704415.2 Capra hircus | reverse complement strand
TTTCTCTTAAACAAAACAAAACCAATTGGACGGTAGCTGGGTGCAGGAGCAACCGGGACTAAACGATATGGATGGACTACAAAACGGCATGTGAACTTGGGGGCCCACCAGGTGACCCATTCTTTTCTGGTGATACCTGAGTGTCCAGCGCCTTGTTGGGAAGGGATTTACTGTCTAAAGTGAATGCCCAAATTCATTTCAACCACGGACAAGTGTCGGTTTTAGATGGGACCGGGCATCCTCTTCAGGTCTTGTCTCTGGCATTAAAAGATGAATACAGACTCTACTTGCCAGAGGCCCCCAGCGACAATAAACCCCAAAGTACAACCATGGGTTCAAAGATACCCTCAGGCCTGGGCTGAAACTGCAGAAATGGGACTAGCCAAACAGAGGCCCCCTATCATTGTGGAACTGAAAGCCAGTGCTTCCCCGGTGAGGGTACGACTATCCCATGAGTCAAGAGGCTCGACAAGGAATTACTCCTCATATACAACGCCTCATAGACACTGGGTCCTAAAAAGGTGCCGGTCCCCATGGAACACTCCCCTGTTGCCTGTGAAAAAGCCTGGGGGAACTGATTTTAGACCGGTTCAAGATCTACGAAAAGTCAACAAACGGGTGAATGATATTCATCCTATGGTTCCTAACCCTTATACATTGCTAAGCAACTTGCCTCCAAACTACATTTGGTACACTGTTTTAGATTTAAAAGAAGCCTTTTTCAGTTTGCCTCTTGCCCCCGCAAGCCAAGAGGTCTTTGCCTTCAAATGGCAGGAAGACGGTGGTCAGACCCCCTGTGCAGCTGACATGGACTCGCTTACCACAGGGTTTCAAAAACTCGCCCACGTTATTTAATGAGGCCCTGGAGGAAGACCTCCGTGAGTATCGGGTTGAACACCCTACCATTGTTTTATTACAATATGTTGATGACTTTATGCTGGCAGCGGCTACAGAGAAAGAGTGCCAAGAGGCAACAGGTGACCTTCTCCAAACCTTGGGGACTTTAGGTTACAAGGCCAGTGCCAAAAAGGCCCAGATTGCCAAGCAAGAGGTTACATACCTCGGTTATAACATAAAACAGGGCCAGAGGTGGCTAACACAGGCTATGAAAGAAACCATCCTCCAGATCCCTGAGCCGGCTAACCCTAGACAAGTGAGAAAATTTCTGGGAACGGTGGGATATTGCCGGTAATGGATCTTGGGGTTTGCAGAAAAGGCCAGGCCCCTATATGAGGGAACCAAAAAAAAAAAAAAAACAAAAAAAAAACAAGGACTGGAAATGGACTGAGCCAATAAAAAGGCCTTCCAAGAGCTCAGGCGAGCCTTGCTAGAAGCTCCTGCCCTTGCCCTCCCTGATCCATCTAACCTTTCCAATTATTTGTAGATGAAAAGCGGGGATAGGAAAAGGGTACTAACACAGAGATGGGGACCATGGAAGTGACCTGTAGCTTACCTTTCCAAGAGACTGGACCCAGTGGCAGCCGGATGGCCACCTTGCCTCCGTATCATCGCGGCCACCGCGCTCTTAGTCCACGATGCTGATAAACTGACTTATGGACAGAGACTCTTGGTCTACACTCCTCATGCCATAGAGAGAGTTTTAAAGCAACCCCCAGGTAAATGGATTTCTAATGCCCGCTTGACGCACTACCAGGCCTTGCTACTTGACACCCCACGGATTCATTTCCAAACGCCCTGCACTCTAAATCCGGCCACTCTTTTGCCCAATCCGGGAAAAAATAGCCCCCTCCATGATTGTGATGAGATACTGGCTGGGGTAACAGCAATGCGAAAGGACTTAACCGATACTCCACTGGATAACAGTGAGCTAAAATGGTTCACAGACGGCAGCAGTTATGTAAAAGATGGACAGAGACGGGCGGGGAGCCGCAGTAGTAGATGACTCTGGACAGACGATATGGGCAGAGGCCCTTCCCCCGGATACCTCAGCACAAAAGGCAGAGTTAATTGCCCTGATTCAAGCATTAGAGAGAGCCAAAGGAAAAAGAATAACTATTTTCACTGACAGTCGCTATGCTTTTGGCACGGTACACATCCAGGGCCCGATATATCGGGAACGGGGGTTTTTGACAGCTGAAGGAAAAGAAATTAAAAACTTGCCTGAAATCCGTAGACTTTTAGAGGCTGTACAGATGCCTCGGGCTGTGTCAATAGTACACGTACCTGGACATCAGAAGGGTGACAGCCCCACGGCACGAGGGAATCGTGCCGCAGACCTGGCAGCTCGAAAAGTAGCTGATGAAGATTTCATCACCCCCTGTGTTGGCGATCGGACTTCCACCTCCAGGTATGGGAACTCTGCCCTCAACCCCTGAGTGTTCATCCACAGACCTTGCTTGGATCCAAAAACACGCCAACCTTCAAAAAGATAAAGATAGATGGTACCGAGACTCAGACGGCTACTTGATACTCCCTGCTCAGTTGGGACGACAACTATGTGAGCATTTGCGCTTGTCTACTCATCTGAGAAAAAAAAGACTCTGATGCTCTTTCAGACTGCGCGCCTGCGATTTCGCCAGCACCAGACAACTGTAAAGAACATAGTGCATGCTTGTAAGGCGTGTCAACAGATGAGGCCAGGAAAAGGACAACATGCAGGACTGAGGTATCGGGGAAAGGACCAGGGCAACACTGGGAAATAGATTTCACCGAGGTAAGGCCAGGCAAGTATGGTTACCGGTACTTGTTAGTGTTGGTAGATACCTTCTCAGGGTGGGTGGAGGCTTTTCCTACAAAGGGAGAAACCGCGATGATAGTGGCAAAAAAGATTAAAAAAAAAAAAAAAAAACTTCCCAGGTTTGGCCTGCCAGTGACCGTCGGCTCTGATAATAGACCTGCTTTTGTGAGTCAAATAGTTCAGAGCCTTGCCCTAGCCCTGGGGACTAAATAAAAGTTACATTGTAAATACAGTCCACAGAGCTCAGGGCAAGTAAAAAAAAATAAATCAGACTCTGAAAAAACTTTAACTAAATTGGCTATAGAGACTGGCGGAGACTGGGTGACCCTCCTTCCCTTCGCCCTCTTCTGTGCATGTAATACTCCTTACCAACTTAATCTGACCCATTTAAAATTCTGTATGGGAGACCTCCCCTGTATGTCCATATTTAAAGAAAAGAAACTACCGCCTCCACGTTGGGACAATTCCAAGAGGCCTTGATGGCCTTAAGCAAGGTGCACTCTCGTGTCTAAAAAACTGCTCCAGGAAATACATGTGGGTCAAAATAAGGGAACTATTCCCTCACATGACATTGGCCCAGGAGATTGGGTATGGGTCAAAAGGCACCAAACCAAGGCACTAGAACCCAAATAAAAGGGTCCTTATGTTGTCTTCTTACCACCCCAACTGCCCTAAAGGTCGACAGTATTGGGCCTTGGTGCATTGCAGCCACGTACGCCCAGCTGCTTCAGCAGAGCAGAAAGACGCTAAAACAAAATGGAAAGCATCTCTGCACCCATCCAATCCCCTGAGGCTAAAGCTTCAAAGGCGCCAACAGGACCAGGACAGCTCGGCTGGCCGTCTTGTGGATGACCCAGTTACTCTGCTCCGGAGCTGCCAGCGTGAACCCGCATCAACCCGTCAAAATCACCTGGAAGCTGCAAAATGGACTAACACGAGAGGTGCTTAACTCCACCACCACAATACATCCACCAAATACTCGGTGGCCAGACTTATACTTTGACCTTAAGCTGGTGGTAAATGTACCCTGGAAGAGGGGCAAGCTCCCAAATCATGCATTTCTGGGCATGTCCAGGTGCGCCCAGGCATAACTAAAAGATCTGTGGGAGATACAGGGGGGACTCTGTGCTGCCCTAAAAAAGAGTATTGTTTTTATGCTGATCACACCAAAATAGTTAAAAAATCTATGGCCAAAGTAAGAGAGGGACTAGCCCAATGTAAACGAGAACATGAGGCTCAACAAGGATGGTTTGAGTCTTGGTTTCAACAATCCCCTTGGTTGACCACCCTAATCGCCACCTTGCTGGGACCCCTGCTAATACTTCTGATGCTTACCTTTGGCCCATGTATTATCAATAGACTTGTAGCCTTTGTAAAGGAACGCATAAATACAGTACAGCTGTTTGTGCTTCGACAACAATATCAAACTGTGTCTCAGAACCAAGAGGAAGATTCCTCTATATGATCTAAGGATGGGGGAATGTTAGGGACCAAACGACAGTCTCTAGGACCTGAGTCATGTTTCCCAAAAAGAGACAGGATATGCGCTCATCCTGCCTGGCCAATCATGTAACGCCAGCTACTCCTGTAACTGAGACAAAGAACTGCCTGTATATAAGCCGCCATACTGCTTTGTTCGGGCTCTTGTCGGATTCCCTTGTGGGGATGAGACTTGAGCCCTAGCGCGCGAGAGAATAAACTCCCTTCTTGTTTTTGCATTACTGTGGTGGACTTGCTCTCTCGGTCGTTTCGGAGATACGGGCTCGGAGCATAACAGTTACTATTTTTCAATTGATGCCAGAATTACTCTTATTAGTATAGCATTATAACTTTATGATAGTAGTATTTTAAGTATACAGTCAGTAATATAATTTTCATCAATCCATAATATGTCCCCTGGACCTTTCAGTATATAAGTATTTTATTTGCTTTACCTTAAATGCTCACTATGATGTCAAACATCCCATAAGTTTGACATGGATGGAAAAGTTTAATTAATACCAGACCATTTCTGTATACTGTGGCTATTTTTAGCAATCTTCAGAGGTAACTTAATTTTTGCCTTAAAAAACTTCAGTTGGTTTAAAAAAATCTGAAACAAAACACCCCCACATTCAGACTACATATTTGTCAG
>NW_017206537.1:0-4833 GCF_001704415.2 Capra hircus | reverse complement strand
AGGAAAGCCACAGATCCCTTGTTCTACGCGAAGGGAAGCGTGACACTGCTGCTACAGCTCGGAGGAAATTGCACGTGCATGCCCCCACTCGTAACGAGGACTGACTGCCCTGGGGAGACTCAAGAAGTATCCCAAGATCCATGTCAGCACTGGAGAGGACTCCTCAGCTTCTGGCACCGACTCTACACAAGGTCTTAGGCCCCGGCATCGACGGAGAGTAATCCCGAGAGGCCCCTGAGCAACTCGCATGGGACTGGCCTTTCCTGAGGCCACCAGAGCGGGTCCCTGAGGTCCCCGTCGTAAGTCGAGAGCACCTGCCGAAACTAGAGAAAATCCAGGAGGTTCTCCCTTCCAGGAGAGATGAGGCCCCTTTCCGCTGAGACATCTCAAGGCTAATCACGCCTAACCACTGGAACTTCCAAAGGGTCCTTCACACCCTTGCTGCAACTCAAGAAGTTCCCCGACATACCCGTCTCCACTCGAGAGGAAGCACGAGGTCCCGCCCACATCCAGAGGAGCCCCGTTTCCGCCTCCTAGCTCGAGAGAAGGGATCCTTTCCCTGCGTGTACGGGAAAGAATTTCCGGCGTTCCCGTCGCATCTCAAGAGGAGGCGCTCTCCACAGGAAAGGCGAGAGAACTCCAGGGTCGTGCCACCATACCCAAAGTCCCCCTGATGTCTCAGTCCTTTCCAGGGAAACCTGTTTTCCATGCTTTCCCTGCACTGCCACGGCATTCAAGCTGAGGATCGACTCAAACCACGGTGGCACGTGGAACAGCCCTGTGGGAAAGCCTCATGGGAAGGCCTCGTGGGAAAGCCTACTGGGAAAGCCACAGATCCCTTGATCCACACGAAGGGAAGCGTGACGCTGCTGCTACAGCTCGGGAGGAAAGCGCACGTGCATGCCCCCACTTGAGACGAGGACTGACTCCCCTGGGAGACTCCAGAAGTATCCAAGATCCATGTCAGCACTGGAGAGGAACCCTCAGATTCCGGCACCGACTCCACACAAGGTCTTAGGCCCCGAATCGACGGGAGAGGAATCTCGAGAGGCCCCCGAGCAACTCGCATGGGGACTGGCCTTTCCTGAGGCCACCAGAGCGGGTCCCTGAGGTCCCCGTCATAAGTCGAGAGCACCTGCCGCACTCGAGAAAATCCAGGAGGTTCCCCTCCAGGCGAGATGAGGCCCATTTCCGCTGAGGCGTCTCTAGGCTAATCACACCTAACCTCTGGAAATTCCAAAGGGTCCTTCACACCCTTGCTGCAACTCAAGAAGTTCCCCGACATACCCGTCTCCACTCGAGAGGAAGCACGAGAGTCCCGCCCACATCCAGAGGAGCCCCGTTTCCGCCTCCTAGCTCGAGAGGAGGGATCATTTCACAGGTGTTCGGCAAGAATTCCCGGCGTTCCCGTCACATCTCAAGAAGAGGCGCTTTCACAGGAAAGGCGAGAGGAACTCCAGGGTCGTGCCACCATTCCCAGAGTCCCCAGATGTCTCAGTCCATTCCAGGGAAACCTGTTTTCCCTGCACTGCCTCGACTTTCATGCGAGGATCGACTCACATCACGGTGGCACGTGGGACAGCCTGTGGGAAAAGCCTCGTGGAAAGCCTCGTGGGAAAGCCTCGAGGAAAGCCTCAGATCCCTTGATCCACGCGAAGGGAATCATGACGCCGCTGCTACAGCTCGGGAGGAAACCGCACGTGCATGCCCCACTCGTAACGAGGACTGACTACCCTGGGAGACTCCAGAAGAATCCCAAGATCCATGTCAGCACTGGAGAGGAATCCTCAGGTTCCGGCACGGATCCACACAAGGTCTTAGGCCCGCATCGACGGAGAGGAATCCCGAGAGGCCAATAAGCAACTCGCACGGAGAGTGGCCTTTCCTGAGGCCACCAGATACGGTCCCTGTGGTCCCCGTCGTAAATCGAGAGCACCTACCGCAACTCGAGAAAATCCTGTAGATTCTCCCTCCAGGCTAGATGAGGCCCATTTCCGCTGAGCGGCTCGAGGCTAATCACATCTAACCTTTGGAACTTCCATAGGGTCCTTCACACCCTTGCTGCAACTCAAGAAGTTCCCCGACATACCCTTGTCCACTCGAGAGGAAGCGCGAGCGTCCCTTGCACATCCAGAGGAGGGCCTTTTCCTCCTTGTAGCTCGAGATGAGGGATCCTTTCCCTGCGTGGTCGGAAAGAATTTCCGGCATTCCGTCGCATCTCAAGAGGAAGCGCTCTCCACAGGAAAGGCGAGAGGAACTCCAGGGTCGTGCCACCAATCCAAGAGTCCCCCAGAGGACTGAGTCCATTCCAAAGGAAACTCTTTTACCTGCACTGCCTTGACTGTCACGCCGAGGATCGACTCACACCACGGTGGCACGTGGGACAGCCCTGTGTGTTAGCCTCGTGGGAAAGCCTCATGGGAAATCCTACAGGGAAAGCCACACATCCCTTGATCCACCGTCGGGTAGCATGACACTGCTGCCACCTTTAGGGAGGAAAGCCCACGTGCATTTCCCCACTCGAGACGAGGACTGACTCCCCTGGGAGAGTCCAGAAACCCAAAAATCCACGTCAGCACTGGAGAGGAATCCTCAGTTTCCGGTCCCAACTCAACACAAGGTCTTCGACTCGGGAAATGCAAGCATTTAAAAGATCTCTCCTTTGGAGCCTCGAGGGGGATCGGGGCTTCTCTGGATGTGGGCGGGACCCTCGTGCTTCCTTTGAGTGTAGACGGGTGTGTCGGGAAAGCTCTTGAGTTGCAGCAAGTGTGTGAAGGAACCATTGGAAGTTCCAGAGGTTAGGTGTGCTTAGCCTCTAGATGCGTCAGTGGAAATAGGCCTCATTTTGCTGTAGGGGAGAACCTCCTGGATTTTCTCGAGTTACGGCAGGTGCTCTCGAATTACGACGGGGACCTCAGGGACCCGGTCTCGTGGCCTCAGGAAAGGCCAGTCCCCATGCAAGTTGCCAGGGGGACTCTCGGATTCCTCTTGGGTCGATGCCGGGGCCTAAGACCTTGTGTGGAGTCGAGGCCGATCCTGAGGATTCCTCTCCAGTGCTGACATGGTTCTTGGGGTACTTCTGGAGTCTCCCCAGGGAAGTCAGTCCTCGTCTCGAGTGTGGGCATGCACGTGCGCTTTCCTCCCGAGCTGTAGCAGCAGTGTCACGCTTCCTAACGCGTGGTCAAGGGATCTGTAGCTTTCACTCAAGTCTTTCCTTCAAGGCTTTCCCAAGAGTCTTTCCCACAGGGGCTGTCCCACCTGCCACCAGGGTGTGAGTCGATCCTCGGCTTGAAAGTCGAGGCAGTGCAGGGAAAACATGTTCCTCTGGAATGGACTGAGACATCTGGGGGACTCTTGGAATGGTGGTACGACCCTGGAGTTCCGCTCGCCTTTCCTGTGGAGAGCGCCTCCTCTTGAGATGGGACGGGAACGCCGGGAATTCTTTCCCGACCAAGCAGGGAAAGGATCCGTCATCTCGAGGTCCGAGGCATAAACGGGGCTCCTCTGGATGTGGGCGGGACCCTCGTGCTTCCTCTGGAGTGGAGACGGTATGTCGGGGAACTTCTTGAGTTTCAGCAAGGTTGTTAAGGAACCTTTGGAATTTCCAGAGTTTAGGTGTGATTAGCCTCGAGAGCCTCAGCGGAAATTGGCCTCATCTTGCCTGGTGGGGAGAACCTCCTGGATTTTCTCGAATTGTGGCAGGTGTTCTCAACGTACGCTGGGACCTCAGGGACCCGCTCTGGTGGCGTCAGGAAAGGCCAGTTCCCATCCGAGTGGCTACGGGCCTCTCGGATTCCTCTCCCGTCGATGGTGGGGCCTAAGACCTTGTGTGAAGTCGAGGCCGGTACCTGAGGATTCCTCTCCCGTGCTGACATGGTTCTTGGGGTACTTCTTGAGTCTCCCCCAGGGGTGTCAGTCCTCTTCTCAGCGGATCATGCAAGAACGCTTACCTCCCGAGCTGCAGTAGCAGTGTCACTCTGCCCGTCGCGTGGATCAAGAAATCTGTGTCTTTCCCTCGAGGTATTTCCCACGGGCTTTCCCTCGAGGCTTTCCCACGAGGCTTTCCACATCGCTGTCCCACGTGCCACCGTGGTGCCAGTCGATCCTCGGCGTGAAAATCAAGGCAGTGCAGGGAAAACAGGTTCCTCTGGAATGGACTGAGACATCTGGGGGACTCTTGGAATTGTGGCACGACCCTGGAATTCTCTCGCCTTTCCTGTGGAGAGCGCCTCTTCTTGAGATTCGGTGGGAACGCCGGGAATTCTTTCCCGACCAAGCAGGAAAGTGCCGTGGGTCCAGCCCCGGTGGATCCAGGGTGATTCGAAGGTGGGGACGTAGTCGTCGTCTTGGAAATATACATATTTAATCCCAGATATAAAGAGATTAGAAATGGATAGTGTAGTAGGAAGATTATTGGAGAAAAAGAGGCTGAATAACTTGGATTACGTGGAATAACATCCATCCTTCCAGTAGAGAATTCAGCCAGAAAACGGAGCAAAAAAGAAAAGCGACATGGGAATCAGTCTTTTCCGGGAAACTGATCTGATTTCTTTATTTTTGGTTTTGCTTGTATACCTCTTGTTACACATAGGATGAATACAGAGTCACGCAGGAGTCGCATCCTGACCTTTATCAAAATCAGGTGCTTCACATAAATGTATAAAAAAAGGTCTTAGGGATCTTACATCATCTTCTGGCCATGAATGAACCTGCTGACATTTTATGATCCTTTCTTCTATAACCAAAATAAACTTATTTCTTCCAAGGTGTTTTTCTTAACAGGCACCACCTCCAAATAAAGTACATTCCTATAGGGTGAGGTGTAGTGATTAC
>NW_017206536.1:0-4833 GCF_001704415.2 Capra hircus | reverse complement strand
CCTGAGGTCCCCGTCGTAAGTCGAGAGCACCTGCCTAAACTCGAGGAAATCCAGGAGTTCTCCCCTCCAGGCGAGATGAGGCCATTTCCGCCTGAGGCGTCTCGAGGCTAATCACACCTAAACTCTGGAACTTCCAAAGGGTCCTTCACACCCTTGCTGGAACTCAAGAAGTTCCCTACATTCCCAACTCCACTCGAGAGAAAGCACGAGAGTCCCGCCCACATCCAGAGGAGCCCCGTTTCCGCCTCCTAGCTCGAGAGGAGGGATCCTTTCCCTGCGTGGTCGGGGAAAGAATTCCCGGCGTTCCTGTCGCATCTCAAGAGGAGGCGCTCTCCACAGGAAAGGCGAGAGGAACTCCAGGGTCGTGCCACCATTCCCAGAGTCGCCCAGATGTCTCAGTCCATTCCAGCGAAACCTGTATTCCCTGCACTGACTCAACTTTCAAGCCGAGGATCGACTCACACCACGGTGGCACGTGGGACAGCCTGTGGGAAAGCCTCGTGGAAAGCCTCGAGGGAATGCCACAGATCCCTTGTTCCACGTGAAGGAAAGGTGACACTGCGGCTACAGCTCGGGAGGAAATCGCACGTGCATGCCCCCACTCGAGACGAGGACTGACTCCGCTGGGGAGACTCCAGAAGTACCCCAAGATCCATGTCAGAACTGGGAGAGGAAACCTCAGGTCTGGCACCGACTCCACACAAGGTCTTAGGCCCCCGATATCGACTGGAGAGGAATCCCGAGAGACCCCGAGAGGCCCCCGAGCAACTCGCAAGGGACTGGCCTTTCCTGGCCACCAGAGCGGGTCCCTGAGGTCCCGTAGTAAGTCGAGAGCACCTGCCTTAACTCGAGGAAATCCAGGAGGTTCTCCCCTCCAGGCGAGATGAGGCCCATTTCCGCTGAGGCGTCTCGAGGCTAATCACACCTAAACTCTGGAACTTCCAAAGGGTCCTTCACACCCTTGCTGGAACTCAAGAAGTTCCGCAACATTCCCGACTCCACTCGAGAGGAAGCACGAGAGTCCGCCCACATCCAGAGGAGCCCCGTTTCCGCCTCCTAGCTCGAGAGGTGGGATCCTTTTCTGCGTGGTCGGGAAAGAATTCCCGGCGTTCCCGTCGCATCTCAAGATGAGGCGCTCTCCACAGGAAAGGCGAGAGGAACTCCAGGGTCGTGCCACCATTCCCAGAGTCGCCCAGATATCTCAGTCCATTCCAGGGAAACCTGTATTCCCTGCACTGCCTCAACTTTCAAGCCGAGGATCGACTCACACCACGGTGGCACGTGGGACAGCCCTGTGGGAAAGCCTCGTGGGAAAACCTCGGGAAAGCCTCGAGGGAAAGCCACAGATCCCTTGATCCACTCGAAGGAAGCGTGACACTGCTGCTACAGCTGGGGAGGAAAGCGCATGTGCATGCCCCCACTCGAGACGAGGACTGACTCCCTGGGGAGACTCCAGAAGTACCCCAAGATCCATGTCAGCACTGGAGAGGATTCCTCAGGTTCCGGCACTGACTCCACACAAGGTCTTAGGCCCCAGCATCGACGGAGAGGAAACCCGAGAGGCCCCCCGAGAGGCCACCGAGTAACTCGCATGGGACTGGCCCTTCCTGAGGCCACCAGAGAGGGTCCCTGAGGTCCCCGACGTAAGTCGAGAGCACCTGCCGCAACTCGAGAAAATCCAGGAGGTTCTCCCCTCCAGGCGAGATGAGGCCCATTTCCGCTGAGGCGTCTTCCAGGCTAATCACACCTAAACTCTGGAACTTCCAAAGGGTCCTTCACACCCATGCTGCAACTCAAGAAGTTCCACGACATACCCGACTCCACTAGAGAGGAAGCACGAGAGTCCCGCCCACATCCAGAGGAGCCCCGTTTCCGCCTCCTTGCTCGAGAGGACGGATCCTTTCCCCGCGTTGTCGGGAAAGAATTCCCGGCGTTCCCATCGCATCTCAAGTGGAGGCCCTCTCCACAGGAAAGGCGAGAGGAACTCCAGGGACGTGCCACCATTCCCAGAGTCCCCCAGATGCCTCAGTCCATTCCAGGGAAACCAGTTTTCCCGGCACTGCCTCGACTTTCAAGCCGAGGATCGACTCACAACACGGTGGCACGTGGGACAGCCCTGTGGGAAAGCCTCAGGGGGAAAGCCTTTTGGGAAAGCCTCGAGGGAATGCCCCAGATCCCTTGTTCCACGCGAAGGGAAACGACATTGCTGCTGCAGCTCGGGAGTAAAGGGCACGTGCATGACCCAACTCGAGACAAGGATTGACTTCCCTGGGGAGATTCCAGAAGTACCCAAAGATCCATGTCAGCACTGTAGAGGAATCCTCAGGTCCTGGCACCGACTCCACACAAGGTCTTAGGCCCCGGCATCGACGGAGAGGAATCCCGAGACGCCCCGAGTAACTCGCAAGGAAATTTCCTTTACCGATGCCACCTGGGCGCGTCCCTGAGGTCCCCGTCGTAAGTCCAGTGCACCTGACACAACTCGAGAAAATCCAAGAGGTTCTGCCCTCCAGGCGAGATGAGGCCCATTTCCGCTGAGGCGTCCTGAGGCTAATCACACCTGACCTCTGGAACTTCCAACGGATCCTTCACACCTTTGCTGCAACTCAAGAAATTCCCTGACATACCCGTCTCCACTCGAGAGGAAGCACGAGAGTCCGACCACATCCAGAGGAGCCCCGTTTCCACCTCCTAGCTCGAGAGAGGGATCCTTTCCCTGCGTGCTCGAGAAAGAATTCCCGGCGTTCCTGTCGCAACTCAAGAGGAGGCGCTCTCCACAGGAAAGGCGAGAGGAACTCCGGGGTCATGCCAGCATTCCCAGAGTCCCCAGATGTCTCAGTCCATTCCAGGGAAACCTGTTTTCTCTGCACTGTTTTGACTTTCAAGCCGAGGATAGACTCACACCACGGTGGCACGTGGGACAGCCCTGTGGGAAAGCCTCGTGGGAAAGCCTCGTGAAAGCCTCGAGGGAATGCCACAGATCCCTTGTTCCACGTGAAGGAAAGGGTGACACTGCGGCTACAGCTCGGGAGGAAATCGCACCTGCATGCCCCCACTCGAGACGAGGACTGACTCCGCTGGGAGACTCCAGAAGTACCCCAAGATCCATGTCAGAACTGGAGAGGAAACCTCAGGTCTGGCACCGACTCCACACAAGGTCTTAGGCCCGATATCGACTGGAGAGGAATCCCGAGAGACCCCCGAGAGGCCCCGAGCAACTCCCAAGGGGACTGGCCTTTCCTGAGGCCACCAGAGCGGGTCCCTGAGGTCCCCGTCGTAAGTCAAGAGCACCTGCCTTAACTCGAGAAAATCCAGGAGGTTCTCCCCTCCAGGCGAGATGAGGCCCATTTCCGCTGAGGCGTCTCGAGGCTAATCACACCTAAACTCTGGAACTTCCAAAGGGTCCTTCACACCCTTGCTGGAACTCAAGAAGTTCCGCAACATTCCCGACTCCACTCGAGAGGAAGCACGAGAGTCCCGCCCACATCCAGAGGAGCCCCGTTTCCGCCTCCTAGCTCGAGAGGAGGGATCCTTTCCCTGCGTGGTCGGGAAAGAATTCCCGGCGTTCCCGTCGCATCTCAAGTAGGCGCTCTCCACAGGAAAGGCGAGAGGAACTCCAGGGTCGTGCCACCATTCCCAGAGTCGCCCAGATGTCTCAGTCCATTCCAGGGAAACCTGTATTCCCTGCACTGCCTCAACTTTCAAGCGAGGATCGACTCACACCACGGTGGCACGTGGGACAGCCCAGTGGGAAAGCCTCGTGGGAAAACCTCGTGGGAAAGCCTCGAGGGAAAGCCACAGATCCCTTGATCCTCTCGAAGGGAAGCGTGACACTGCTGCTACAGCTGGGGAGAAAGCGCATGTGCATGCCCCCACTCGAGACGAGGACTGACTCCCCTGGGGAGACTCCAGACGTACCCCAAGATCCATGTCAGCACTGGAGAGGATTCCTCAGGTTCCGGCACTGACTCCACACAAGGTCTTCTTAGGCCCCAGCATCGACGGGAGAGGAAACCCGAGAGGCCCCGAGAGCCACCGAGAAACTCGCATGGGGACTGGCCTTTCCTGAGGCCCACCAGAGCGGGTCCCTGAGGACCGTCGTAAGTCGAGAGCGCCTGCCGCAACTCGAGAAATCCAGGAGGTTCTCCCTTCCAGGCGAGATGAGGCCCATTTTGCTGAGACGTCTCGAGGCTAATCACACCTAAACCTCTGGAAGTTCCAAAGGGTCCTTCACAACCTTTCTGCAACTCAAGAAGTTCCCGACATTCCCGTTTCCACTCGAGAGGAAGCACGAGAGTCCCGCCCACATCCAGAGGAGCCCCGTTTTCCGCCTCATAGCTCGATAGGAGGGTCCTTTCCCTGCGTGGTCGTGAAAGAATTCCCGGCGTTCCCGTTACATCTCAAGAGGGGCGCACTCCACAGGAAAGGCGAGAGGAACTCCAGTGTGGTCCACCTTTCCCAGATCCCCCAGATGTCTCAGTCCATTCCACGGAAGACTGTTTTCCCGGCACTGCTCAACTTTCAAGCCGAGGATCGACTGACACCACGGTGGCACGTGGACATCACTGTGGGAGCAGCCTGTGGGAAAGCGTCGTGGGAAAGCCTCGTGGAAAGCCTCGAGGGAAAGCCACTGATTCTAGGATACACTCGAAGGGAAGCTGCTACAGCTCGGGAGGAAAGCGCACGTGCATGCCCCCACTCGAGACAAGGACTGACTCCCCTGAGGAGACTCCAGAAATACCAAGGTCCATTGTCAGCACTGGAGAGGAATCCTCAGGTTCCGGCACCGACTCCACACAAGGTCTTAAGCATCGGCATCGGCAGGAGAGGAAT
>NW_017206535.1:0-4834 GCF_001704415.2 Capra hircus | reverse complement strand
CAAGATCCATGTCAGCACTGATAGGAATCCTCAGTTCCGGCACCGACTCCACACAAGATCTTAGGCCCTGGCATCGAAGGGAGAGGAATCCCGAGAGGCCTCCGAGCAACTCGCATGGGGACTGGCCTTTCCTGAGCCACCAGAGCGGGTCCCTGAGGTCCCCGTCGTAAGTCGAGAGCACCCTGCCGCAATTCGAGAAAATCCAGGAGGTTCTCCCCTCCAGGCGAGATGAGGCCCATTTCCGCTGAGGCGTCTCGAGGCAAATCACACCTAAACTCTGGAACTTCCAAAGGGTCCTTCACACCCTTGCTGCAACTCAAGAAGTTCCCTGACATACCTGTCTCCCTCGAGAGGAAGCACGAGAGTCCCGCCAATATCCAGAGGAGCCCCCGTTTCCGCCTCCTAGCTGGAGAGGAGGGATCCTTTCCCTGAGCGGTTCGCGTCAAGTATTCCCGGCATTCCCGTCACATCTCAAGAGGAGGCCGCTCTCCACAGGAAAGCGAGAGGAACTCCAGGGTCGTGCCACCATTCCCAGAGTCCCCCCGATGTCTCAGTCCATTCCAGGGAAAACTGTTTTCCCTGCACTGCCTCGACTTTCAAGCTGAGGATCGACTCACACTATGGTGACACGTGGGACAGACCTGTGGGAAAGACTCGAGGGAAAGCCACAGATCCCTTGATCCACGCGAAGGGAAAAGCGTGACACTGCTGCTACAGCTCGGGGAGAACGAACGTGCATGCCCCCACTCGAGACGAGGACTGACTCCCCTGGGAGACTCCAGAAGTACCCCAAGATCCATGTCAGCACTGGAGAGGATTCCTCAGGTTCCGGCACCGACTCCACACAAGATCTTTGGCCCCGGCATCGATGGGAGAGGAATCCCGAGAGTCCCCGAGCAACTCGCATGGGGACTGGCCTTTCCTGAGGCCACCAGAGCGGGTCCCTGAGGTCCTCATCATAAGTCGAGAGCACCAGCCGCAACTCGAGAAAATCCAGGAGGTTCTCCCCTCCAGGCGAGATGAGGCCCATTTCCGCTGAGGGCGTCTGGAGGCTAATCACACCTAAACCTCTGGAACTTCCAAAGTGTCCTTCACACCCTTGCTGCAACTCAAGAAGTTCCCCGACATACCCGTCTCCACTCGAGAGGAAGCACGAGAGTCCCGCCCACATCCAGAGGAGCCCCGTTTCCGCCTCCTAGCTCGAGAGGAGGGATCTTTTCGCTGCGTGGTCGGAAAGAATTCCGGCGTTCCCCTCGCATCTCAAGAGGAGGCGCTCCCACAGGAAAGGCGAGAGGAACTCCAGGGTCGTGCCACATTCCAGAGTCCCCAAGATGTCTCAGTCAATTCCAGGGAAACCTGTTTTCCCTGCACTACGTCGACTTTCAAGCCCGAGGATCGACTCACACCACGGTGGCACGTGGGACATCCCTGTGGGAAAGCCTCATGGGAAAGCCTCTTCGGAAAGCCTCGATGGAAAGCCCCTGACCCCTTGTTCCACGGGAAGGGAAGCGTGACATTGCTGCTACAGCTCAGGAGGAAAGCGCACGTGCCTGCCCCCACTCGAGAGAAGGACTGACTCCACTGAGGAGACTCCAGAAGTACCCCAAGGTCCATGTCAGCACTGGAGAGGAATGCTCAGGTTCCGGCACCGACTCCACACAAGATCTTAGGACCCGGCATCGACGGGAGAGGAATCCCGAGAGGTCCGAGCAACTCGCATGGGGACTGGCCTTTCCTGAGGCCCCCAGAGCGGGTCCCTGAGGTCCCCGTCGCAATTCGAGAGCACCTGCCGCAACTCGAGAAAATCCAGGAGGTTCTCCCCTCCAGGCGAGATGAGGCCCATTTGTGCGGAGGCGTTTCGAGGCTAATCACACCTAACCTCTGGAACTTCCAAAGGGGTCCTTCACACCCTTGCTGCAACTCAAGAAGTTCCCCGACATACCCGTCTCCACTCGAGAGGAAGCACGAGAGTCCGCCCACATCCAGAGGAGCCCTGTTTCCGCCTCCTAGCTCGATAGGAGGGATCCTTTCCCTGCGTGGTCTGGAAAGAATTCCCGGCGTTCCCCTCGCATCTCAAGAGGAGGCGCTCTCCACAGGAAAGGCGAGACGAACTCCAGGGTCGTGCCACCATTCCCAGAGTCCACCAGATGTCTCAGTCCATTCCACGGAAACCTGTTTTCCCCGCACTGCCTCGACGTTCAAGCCGAGGATCGACTCACACCACGGTGGCACGTGGGACAGCCCTGTGGAAACCCTCGAGGGAAAGCCTTGAGGGAAAGCCTCAGACCACTTGATCCATGCGAAGGGAAGCGTGACACTGCTGCTCGAGCTCGGGAGGAAAGTGCACGTGCATGCCCCCGCACGAGACGAGGACTGACTCCTCTGGGAGACTCCAGAAGTACCCCCAATCCATGTCAGCACTGCAGAGGAATCCGCAGGTTCCGGCACCCGACTCCACACAAGGACTTAGGCCCCAGCATCAACGGGAGAGGAATCCCGAGAGACCACGGAGCCAACGGCGCATGGGGACGGGCCTTTCTGAGGCCACCAGAGCCGGTCCTGAGGTCCCCGTCGTAAGTCGAGAGCACCTGCCGCAACTCGAGAAAATCCAGGAGGTTTCCCTCCAGGCGAAGATGAGGCCCATTTCCGGCTGGAGGGCGTATCGAGGTTAATCACACCTAACCTCTGGAACTTCCAAAGGCTCCTTCACACCCTGGCTGCATCTCAAGAAGTTCCGGACATACACGGTCTCCACTCGAGAGGAAGCACGAGAGTCCCGCCCACATCCAGAGAGCCCCGTTTCCGGCTCATAGCTCGAGAGCAGGGATTCTTTCCCTGCGTGGTGGGGAAAGAATTCCCGGGAGTTCCTGGTTGGCATCTCAAGAGGAGGCGGTCTCCACAGGAAAGTCGAGAGAAACTCCAGAGTCGTGCCACCATTCCAAGAGTCCCCCAGATGTCTCAGTCCATTCCAGGGAAACCTGTTTTCCCTGCACTACCTCGACTTTCAAGCCGAGGATCGACTCACATTACGGTGACACGTGGGACAGCCCTGTGGGAAAGCCTCGTGGGAAAGCCTCGAGGGAAAGCCACAGATCCCTGGATCCACGCGAAGGCAAGCGTGACACTGCTGCTACAGCTGGGGAGGAAAGCGCACGTGCATGCCCCCACTCGAGACGGGGACTGACTCCCCTGGGGAGACTCCAGAAGTACCCCAAGATCCATGTCAGCACTGGAGAGGAATCCTCATTTTCCGGCACCGACTCCACACAAGGTCTTAGGCCATGGTATCGACGGGAGAGGAATCCCGAGAGGCCCCTGAGCAACTCGCATGGGGACTGGCCTTTCCTAAGGCCACCAGAGCGGGTCCCTGAGGTCCCCGTCGTAAGTCGAGAGCAGCTGCCGCAACTTGAGAAAATCCAGGCGGTACTCCCCTCCAGGCGAGATGAGTCCCATTTCCAATGAGGCGTCTCAAGGCTAATCCCACCTAACCTCTGGAACTTCCAAAGGCTCCTTCACACCCTGGCTGCATCTCAAGAAGTTCCCGGACATACCCGTCTCCACTCGAGAGGAAGCACGAGAGTCCCGCCAACATCCAGAGGAGCCACGTTTCCGCCTCATAGCTCGAGAGGAGGGATTCTTTCCCTATATGGTGGGGAAAGAATTCCCGGCGTTCCTGTTGCATCTCAAGAGGAGGCGGTCTCCACAGGAAAGTCGAGAGAAACTCCAGAGTCGTGCCACCATTCCCAGAGTCCCCCAGATGTCTCAGTCCATTCCAGGGAAACCTGATTTCCCTGCACTGCCCCCGAATTTCTATCCGAGGATCGACTCACACCACGATGGTACGTGGGACAGCCCCGTGGGAAAGCCTCGAGGGAAAGCCTCGAGGGAAAGCCAAATATCCCTTGATCCACGCGAAGGGAAGCGTTGCACTGCTGCTACAGCTCGGAGGAAAGCGCACGTTCATTCCCCCACACAAGACGACGACTAACTCCCCTGGGGAGACTCCAGAAGTACCCCAAGATCCATGTCAGCACTGGAGAGGTAACCTCAGGTTCCGGAACCGACTCCACACAGGGTCTTAGGCCCCGGCATCGACGGAGAGGAATCCCGAGAGGCCCCCGAGCAACTCGCATGGGGACTGGCCTTTCCTGAGGCCACCAGAGCGGGTCCCTGAGGTCCCCGTCGTAAGGCGAGAGCACCTGCCGCAACTTGAGTACATCCAGGAGGTTCTCCCCTCCAGGCGAGATGAGGCCCATTTCTGCTGAGGCGTCTCGAGGCTAATCACACCTAACCTTTGGAACTTCCATAGGACCCTTCACACCCTTGCTGCAACTCAAGAAGTTCCCCGACATACCCGTCTCCACTCGAGAGGAAGCACGAGAGTCCCGCCCACATCCAGAGGATCCCCGTTTCCGCCTCCTGCGTCGGGAAAGAATTCCCGGCGTTCCTGTCGCATCTCAAGAGGAGGCGCTCTCCACAGGAAAGGCGAGAGGAACTCCAGGGTCGTGCCACCATTCCCAGAGTCCCCCAGATGTCTCAGTCCATTTCAGGGAAACCTGATTTCCCTGCACTGCCTCGAAATTCTAGCCGAGGATCGACTCACACCACGATGGCACGTGGGACAGCCCTGTGGGAAAGCCTCGTGGGAAAGCCTCGAGGGAAAGCCTCAGATCCCTTGATCCACGCGAAGGGAAGCGTTGCACTGCTGCTACAGCTCGGGAGGAGGTGCACGTTCATGCCCCCACACAAGAGGACGACTAACTCCCCTGGGGAGACTCCAGAAGTACCCCAAGATCCATGTCAGCACTGGAGAGGAAACCTCAGGTTCCGGCAC
>NW_017206534.1:0-4834 GCF_001704415.2 Capra hircus | reverse complement strand
TGGAGTTCCTCTCGCCTTTCTTGTGGAGAGCGACTGCTCTTGAGTGCGACGGGAATGCCGGGAATTCTTTCCGCCCACGCAGGGAAAGGATACCTCCTCTCGAGCTAGGGCAGAAACGGGGCTCCTCTGGATGTGGCCGGGACTCTCGTGCTTCCTCTCGAGTGGAGACGGGTATGTCGGGGAACTTCTTGAGTTGCAGCAACGGTGTGAAGGACCCTGTGGAAGTTCCAGATCTTAGATGTGATTAGCCTCAAGACGCCTCAGGGGAAATGGGCCTCATCTCGCCTGGAGGGAGAACCTCCTGATTTTCTCGAGTTGCGGCAGGTGCTCTCGACTTACGACGGGGACCTCAGGGACATTCTCTGGTGACCTCAGGAAAGGCTAGTCCCTTGCGAGTTGCTCGGGGCCTCTCGGGATTCCTCTCCCGTCGATGCCGGGCCTAAGTCCTTGTGTGGAGTTGGTACCGGACGAACCTGAGGATTCCTCTCCAGTGCTGACATGGATCTTGGCGTACTTCTGGAGTCTCCCCAGGGGAGTCAGTCCTCGTCTCGAGTGGGGCATGCACGTGCGCTTTCCTTCCGAGCTGTAGCAGCAGTGTCAGGCTTCCACTTCGCGTGGATCAAGGGATCTGTGGGCTTTCCCTCGAGGCTTTCCCACGAGGCTTTCACACAGGGCTGTCCCACGTGCCACCGTGGTGTGAGTCGATCCTCGGCTTGAAAGTCGAGGCAGTGCAGGGAGAACAGGTTTCCCTGGAATGGACTGAGACATCTGGGGGACTCTGGGAATGGTGGCACGACCCAGGAGATCCTCTCGCCTTACCTGTGGAGAGCGCCTCCTCTTGAGATGCGACGGGAACGCGGGGAATTGTTTCCCGACCACGCAGGGAAAGGATCCCTCCTCTCGAGATAGGAGGCAGAAACGGGACTCCTCTGGATGTGGGTGGGACTCTCGTGCTTCCTCTCGAGTGGAGACGGGTATGTCGGGGAACTTCTTGAGTTGCAGCAAGGGTGTGAAAGACTCTTTGGAAGTTCCAGAGGTTAGGTGTGATTAGCCTCGAGACGCCTAGTGGAAATGGGCCTCATATCGCCTGGAGGGGAGAACCTCCTGGATTTTCTCGAGTTGCGGCAGCTGCTCTCGACTTATGACGGGGACCTCAGTGACCCCGCTGTGTGGCCTCAGGAAAGGCCAGTCCCCATGCGAGTTGCTCGGGGCCTCTCGGGATTCCCCTCCCGTCGATGCCGGGCCTAAGACCTTGTGTGGAGTCGGTGCCGGAACCTGAGGATTCCTCTCCAGTGATGACATGGATCTTGGGGTACTTCTGGAGTCTCCCCAGGGGAGTCAGTCCTCGTCTCGAGTGGGGGCATGCACAGGCTCGATCCTCCCGATCTGTAGCAGCAGTGTCACGCTTCTCTTCGCGTGGATCAAAGGATCTGTGGATTTCCCTCGAGGCTTTCCCACGATGCTTTCCCACGAGGCGCTCCACAGGGCTGTCGCACGTGCCTAAGTGGTGTGAGTGGATCCTCGGCTTGAAAGTCGAGGCAGTGCAGGGGAAAGAGGTTTCCCTGGAATGGACTGAGACATCTGGGGGACTCAGGGAATGGTGGCACCACCCTGGAGTTCCTGTAGCCTTTCCTGTGGAGAGCATCTCCTCTTGGGATGCGATGGGAACACAGGGAATCTGTCCCGAACACTCAGGGTAAGGATCCCTCCTCTCGAGCTAGGAGGCGGAAACGGGGCTCCTCTGGATGTGGGCGGGACTCTCGGCTTCCTCTCGAGTGGTGACGGGTATGTCGGGGAACTTCTTGAGTTGCATCAAGGGTGTGAAGGACCCTTTGGAAGTTCCAGAGGTTAGGTGTGATTAGCCTCGAGACGCCTCAGCGGAAATGGGCCTCATCTCGCCTGGAGGGGAGAACCTCCTGGATTTTCTGGAGTTGCGGCAGGTGCTCTCGACTTACGACGGGGACCTCAGGGACCCGCTCTGGTGGCCTCAGGAAAGGCCAGTCCCATGCGAGTTGCTCGGGGGCCTCTCGGGATTCCTCTCCCGTTAATGCCGGGCCTAAGACCTTGTGTGGAGTCGGTGCCGGAATCTGAGGATTCCTCTCCAGTGCCGACATGTATCTTGGTGAACTCCTGAAGTCTCCCCAGTGGAGTCAGTCCTCGTCTCGAGTGGGGGCATGCACGTGAGCGTTCCTCCCGAGCTGTAGCAGCGGTGTCACTCTTCCCTTCACGTTGATCAAGGGATCTGTGGCTTTCCTCGAGGGTTTCCCAGGAGGCTTTCCCACGACGCTTTCCCACAGGGCTATCCCACGTGCCACCATGGTGTGAATCGATCCTCGGCTTGAAAGTCGAGGCAGTGCAGGGAAAACAGGTTTCCCTGGAATGGACTGAGACATCTGGGGACTCTGGAATGGTGGCACAACCCTGGAGTTCCTCTCGCCTTTCCTGTGGAGAGCGCCTCGTCTTGAGATGCGACGGGAACAATGGGAATTCTTTCCCGACCACGCAGAGAAAGGATCCCTCCTCTCGAGATAGGAGGCAGAAACGGGGCTCCTCTGGATGTGGCCGGGTCTCTCGTGCTTCCTCTCGAGTGGAGACGGGTATGTCGGGGAACTTCTTGAGTTGCAGCAAGGTGTGAAGGACCCTTTGTAAGTTCCAGATCTTAGATTTGTTTAGCCTCAAGACGCCTCAGCGGAAATGGGCCTCATCTCGCCTGGAGGGGAGAACCTCCTGGATTTTCTCGAGTTGCGGCAGGTGCTCTCGACTTACGACGGGCACCTCAGGGACACTCTCTGGTGGCCTCAGGAAAGGCCAGTGCCCATGCGAGTTGCTCGGGAGCCTCTCGGGATTCCTCTCCCGTCGATGCCGTCCTAAGACCTTGTGTGGAGTCGGTGCCGGAACCTGAGGTTTCCTCTCCAGTGCCGACAAGGATCTCTGGGTACTTCTGGAGTCTCCCCAGTGGAGTCAGTCCTCGTCTCGAGTGGGGCATGCACGTGCGCTTTCCTCCCGAGCTGGAGCAGCAGTGTCACGCTTCCATTCACGTGAATCAAAGGATCTACGGATTTCCCAAGGTTTTGCCACGATGCTTTCCCACGAGGCTTTCCAACAGGGCTGTCCCACGTGCCACCGTGGTATGAGTCGATCCTCGGCTTGAAAGTCGAGGCAGTGCAGGGAAAACAGGTTTCCCTGAATGGACATAGACATCTGGGGGACTCTGGGAATGGTGGCACGACCCTGGAGTTCCTCTCGCCTTTCCTGTGGAGAGCGCCTCCTCTTGAGATGCGACGGTAACGCCGGGAAATATTTCCCGACCACGCAGGGAAAGGATCCCTCCTCTCGAGCTAGGAGGCAGAAAAGGGTCTCCTCTGGATGTGGGCGGGACTCTCGAGCTTCCTCTCGAGTGGAGACGGGTATGTCGGGGAACTTCTTGAGTTGGCAGCAAGGGTGTGAAGGACCCTTTGGAAGTTCCAGAGGTTAGGTGTGATTAGCCTCGAGACGCCTCAGCGGAAATGGGCCTCATCTCGCCTGGAGGGCAGAACCTCCTGGATTTTCTCGAGTTGCGGCAGGTGCTCTCGAATTACTACCGGGACCTCAGGGACCCGCTCTGGTGGCCTCCGGAAAGGCTAGTCCCCATGCGAGTTGCTCGGGTGCCTCTCTCGGGATTCCTCTCCCCGTCGATGCCGGGGGCCTAAGACCTTGTGTAGAGTCGGGGACAAAACCTGAGGATTCCTCTCCAGTGCTGACATGGAATTTGGGGTACTTCTGGAATCTGCCCAAAGGAGTCAGTCCTCGTCTCGAGTGGGGGCATGCACGTGCGCTTTCCTCCCGAGCTGTAGCAGCATTGTCGCGCTTCCCTTCGAGTGGATAAAGGGATCTGTGGCTTTCCCTCAAGGCTTTCCCACTAGGCTTTCCCACGATGCTTTCCCACAGGGCTGTCCCACGTGCCACCGTGGTGTGACTCGATCCTCGGCTTGAAAGTCGAGGCAGTGCAGGGAAAACAGGTTTCCCTGGAATGGACTGAGACATCTGGGGACTCTGGGAATGGTGGCACGACCCTGCAGTTCCTCTCGCCTTTCCTGTGGAGACTGCCTCCTCTTGAGATGCGACAGGAACGCCGGGAATTCTTTCCCGACCACGCAGGGAAAGGATCCCTCCTCTCGAGCTAGGAGCAGAACCGGGTCTCCTCTGGATGTGGGCGGAGTCTCGTGCTTCCTTTCGAGTGGAGCCGGGTAAGTCGGGGAACTTCTTGAGTTGCAGAAAGGGTGTGAAGGACCCTTTTGAAGTTCCAGAGTTTTAGGTGTGATTAGCCTCGAGAAGTCTCAGCGGAAATGGGCCTCATCTCGCCTGGAGGGGAGAACCTCCTGGATTTTCTCGAGTTGCGGCAGGTGCTCTCGACTTACGACGGGACCTCAGGGACCCGCTCTGGTGGCCTCAGGAAAGGCCAGTCCCCATGCGAGCTGCTCGGGGCCTCTCGGGATTCCTCTCCCATTGATGCCGGGGCCTAAGATCTTGTGTGGAGTCGGGTGCCGGAACCTGAGGATTCTCTCCACTGCTGACATGGATCTTGGGGTACTTCTGGAGTCTCCCCAGGGGAGTCAGTCCTCGTCTCGAGTGGGGCATGCACGTGCGCTTTAACACTCGTGCTGTACAGCAGGGGTCGCCCTTCCTTCGCGAGGATCAAGGGATCTGTGGCTTTCCCTCGAGGCTTTCCCAGGAGGCTTTCCCACGAGGCTTTCCCACAGGGCTGTCCCACTGCCACCGAGGTGTGAGTGATCCTCGGCTTCAAAGTCCAGGCAGTGCAGGGAAAACAGGTTCCCTGGAATGGACTGAGACATCT
>NW_017206533.1:0-4834 GCF_001704415.2 Capra hircus | reverse complement strand
AAAGGGAGAGGAAACTCCAGGTTCCTGCCACCATTCCCAGAGTCCCCCAGATGTCTCCGTCCATTCCAGGGAAACCTCTTTTCCCTGCACTGCCCTCGACTTTCAAGCCGAGGATCGACTCACACCACGGTGACACGAGGACAGCCCTGTGGGAAAGCCTCGTGGAAAGCCTCGTGGGAAAGCCTCGTTGGAAGCCTCGAGGGAAAGCCACAGATCCCTTGATCCATGCGAAGGGAAGCGCGACACTGCTGCTACAGCTGGGGAGGAAAGCGAACGTGCATGACCCCACTCGAGACGAGGACTGACTCCCCTGGGGAGACTCCAGAAATATCCCAAGATTCATGTCAGCACTGGAGAGAATCCTCAGGTTCCGGCAATGACCCCACACAAGGTCTTAGGCCCCAGCATCGACGGGAGGGGAATCCCGACAGGCGCCCGAGCAACTCGCATGAGGACTGGCCTTTCCTGAGGCCACCAGAGCGGGTCCCTGAGGTCCCCGTCGTAAGTCGAGAGCACCTGCCGCAACTCGAGAACATCCAGGAGGTTCTCCCCTCCAGGCGAGATGAGGCCCATTTCCGCGAAGGCGTCTCGAGGCTAATCACACCTAAACTCTGGAACTTACAAAGGGTCCTTCACACCCTTGCTGCAACTCAAGAAGTTCCCCGACATACCCGTCTCAACTCGAGAGGAAGCACAAGAGTCCCGCCCACATACAGAGGAGCCCCGTTTCCATCTCCTAGCTCGATAGGAGGGATCCTTTCCCTGCGTGCTCGGGAAAGAATTCCAGGCGTTCCCGTCGCATCTCAAGAGCAGGCGCTCTCCACAGGAAAGGCGAGAGGAACTCCAGGGTCGTGCCACCATTCCCAGAGTCCCCCAGATGTCTCCGTCCATTCCAGGGAAACTTGTTTTCCCTGCACTGCCTTGACTTTCAAGCCGAGGATCGACTCACACCACGGTGGCACGTGGACAGCCCTGTGGGAAACCCTCCTGGGAAAGCCTCGTGGGAAAGCCTCCTGGGAAAGCCTCGAGGGAAAGCCACAGATCCCTTGATCCACGCGAATGGAACCGCGACACTGCTGCTACAGCTCGGGAGGAAAGCGCACGTGCATGCCCCCACTCGAGACGAGGGCTGACTCCCCTGGGGAGACTCCAGAAGTACCCAAGATCCATGTCAGCACTGGAGAGGAATCCTCAGGTTCCGGCACCGACTCCACACAAGGTCTTAGGCACCAGCATCGACGGGAGATGAATCCCGAGAGGCCCGATCAACTCGCATGGGGACTGGCCTTTCCTGAGGCCACCAGAGCGGGTCCCTGAGGTCCCCGTCGTAAGTTGAGAGCACCTACCGCAACTCGAGAAAATCCAGGAGTTTCTCCCCTCCAGGCGAGATGAGGCCCATTTCCGCAGAGGCGTCTCTAGGCTAATCACATCTAACATCTGGAACTTCCAAAGGGTCCTTCACACCCTTGCTGCAACTCAAGAAGTTCCCCGACATACCCGTCTCCACTCGAGAGGAAGCACGAGAGTCCCGCCCACATCCAGAGGAGCCCCGATTCCACCTTTTAGCTCGAGAGGTTTGATCCTTTCCCTGCGCGGTCGGGAAAGAATTCGCAGCATTCCCGTCGAATCTCAAGAGGAGGCGCTCTCCAGAGGAAAGGCGAGAGGAACTCCAGGGTCGTGCCACCATTCCCAGAGTCCCCCAGAAGTCTCAGTCCATTCCAGGGAAACCTGTATTCCCTGCACTGCCTCGACTTTCAAGTCGAGGATCGACTCACACCACAGTGGCACATGGTACAGCCCTGTGGGAAAGCCTCGTGGGAAAGCCTCGAGGGAAAGCCACAGATCCCTTGATCCATGCGAAGGGAAGCGGGACACTGCTGCTACAGCTCCGGATGTAAAGCGTACGTGCATGGCCCCACTCGAGACGAGTACTGACACCCCTGGGGGACTCCAGAAGTACCCCAAGATCCATGTCAGAAGTGGACAGGAATCCTCAGGTTCCGGCACCGACTCCAACCAAGGTCTTAGGACCCTGCATCGACGGGAGAGGAATCCCGAGAGGCCCCAGAGCAACTCGCATGGGGACTGGCCTTTCCTGAGGCCACCAGAGCAGGTGCCTGAGGTCCCCATCGTAAGTCGAGAGCACCTGCTGCAACTCTAGAAAATCCAGGAGGTTCTCCCCTCCAGGTGAGATGAGGCCCATTTCCACTGAGGCAACTAGGGGGTAATCACACTTAAACTCTGGAACTTCCAAAGGGTCCTTCACACCCTTGCTGCAACTCAAGAAGTTCCCCGACATACCCGTCTCCACTCTAGAGGAATCGGAGAGTCCCGTCCATATCCAGAGTGGCCCCGTTTCCGCCTGCTAGCTCGAGAGGAGGGATCCTTTCCCTGCGTGCTCTGGAAAGAATTCCCGGCGTTCCCGTCCCATCTCAAGAGGAGGCGCTCTCCACAGGAAAGGGAGAGGAACTCCAGGGTCCTGCCACCATTCCCAGAGTCCCCCAGATGTCTCCGTCCATTCCAGGGAAACCTGTTTTCCCTGCACTGCGTCGACTTTCAAGCCGAGGATCGACTCACATCACGGTGGCACGTGGGACCGCCCTGTGGGAAAGTCTCGTGGGAAAGCCTCGTGGGAAAGCCTCGAGGGAAAGCCACAGATCCCTTGATCCACGCCAATGGAAGCGCGACACTGCTGCTACAGCTCGAGAGGAAAGCGCACGTGCATGCCCCCACTCGAGTCGAGGACTGACTCCAATGGGGAGACCCCAGAAGTACCCCAAGATCCACTTAAGCACTGGAGAGGAATCCTCAGGTACCGGCACCCACTCCGCACAATATCTTAGGACCCAGCTTCGACGGGAGAGGTAATCCCGAGAGGTCCCCTGGCAACTCGCATAGGGACTGGCCTTTCCTGAGGCCAACAGAGCAGGGTCCCTGAGGTCCCCGTCGTAAGTCGAGAGCACCTGCTGCAACTCGAGAACATTCAGGACGTTCTCCCCTCCAGGCGAGATGCGGCCATTTCCGCTGAGGTGTCTCGAGCTAATCACACCTAACCTCTGGAATTTCCAAAGGGTCCTTCACACCCTTGCTGCAACTCAAGAAGTTCCCCGACATTACCCGTCTCCACTCGAGAGGAAGCACGAAGCCCCACCCACATAGACAGTAGCCCCGTTTCCGCCTCCTACCTCGAGAGGAGGGATCCTTTCCCTGCGTGGTCGGGGAAAGAATTCCCGGCGTTTCCGTGGCATCTCAGAGGAGGCGCTCTCCACAGGAAAGGTGAGACGAACTCCAGGGTCGTGCCACCATTCTCAGAATTCGCCAGATGTCTCCGTCTATTCCAGGGAAACCTCTTTTCCCTGCACTGCCTCAACTTTTAAGCCGAGGATCGACTCACACCACAGTGACACGAGGGACAGCCCTGTGGGAAAGCCTCGTGGGAAAAGCCTCCGATGGAAAGCACCTGATCCCTAAATCCACGCGAGGGAAGCGTGACACTGCTGCTACAGCTCTGGAGGAAAGCGCACGTTAATGTCCCCACTCGAGACGAGGACTGATTCCCCTGGGGAGACTCCAGAAGTACGCCCATATCCATGTCTGCACTGGGGAGAGGAATCCTCAGGTTCCGGCACCGACTCCACACAAGGTCTTAGGCCCTGGCATCGCTGGGAGAGGAATCTCGACAGGCGCGCCCGAGGAACTCGCATGAGGACTGGCCTTTCCTGAGGCCACCAGAGCGGGTCCCTGAGGTCCCCGTCGTAAGTCGAGAGCACCTGCCGCAACTCGAGAACATCCAGGAGGTTCTCCCCTGCAGGCGAGATGAGGCCAATTTCTGCTGAGGCATATCGATGCTAATCACAACTAAACTCTGGAACTTACAAAGGGTCCTTCACACGCTTGCTGCAACTCAAGAAGTTCCCCGACATACCCGTCTACACTCGAGAGGAAGCACAAGAGTCCCGCCCACATACAGAGGAGCCCCGTTTCCATCTCCTAGCTCGATAGGAGGGATCCTTTTCCTGCGTGCTCCTGAAAGAATTCCAGGCGTTCCCGTCGCATCTCAAGAGCAGGCGCTCTCACAGGAAAGGCGAGAGGAACTCCAGGGTCGTACCACCATTCCCAGAGTCCCCAGATGTCTCAGTCCATTCCAGGGAAACCAGTTTTCCCTGCACTGCCTCGACTTTCAAGCCGAGGATCGACTCACACCACGGTGGCACGTGGGACAGCCCTGTGGGAAAGCCTCGTGGGAAAGCCTGCTGCGAAAACCTGGAGTTAAAGCCACAGATTTCTTCATCCACGCGAAGGGAAGCATGACACTGCTGCTACAGCTCGGGAGGAAAGTGCACGTGAATGACCTAAGTCGAGACGAGGACTGAATCCCCGGTGGAGCTCCAGAAGTACCCCAAGATCCATGTCAGCACTGGAGAGGAATCCTCAAGTTCCGGGCACCGACTCCACACAAGGTGTTAGGCCCCGGCATCGACGGGAGAGGAATCCGGAGAGGCCCCCGAGCAATTCGCATGGGGACTGGCCTTTCCTGAGGCACCAGAGCGGGTCCCTGAGGTCCCCGTCGTAAGTCGAGAGCACCGGCCCCAACACGAGAAAATCCAGGAGGTTCTCCCTCCAGGAGAGATGAGGCCCATTTCCGCTGAGGATCTCGAGGCGAAACACACCTAACGTCGAGACTTCCAAAGGGTCCTTCACACCCTTGCTTCAACTCAAGAAGTTCCCCGAAATACCCGTCTCAACTCGAGAGGAAGCACAAGAGTCCCCCACATACAGAGGAGCCCCGTTTCCATCTCTAGCTCGATAGGAGGGATCCTTTTCCTGCGTGCTC
>NW_017206532.1:0-4834 GCF_001704415.2 Capra hircus | reverse complement strand
ACTAAATGTCTCCGTCAGGAACCTGTTTTCCCTGCACTGCTGACTTTCAAGCTGAGGATCGACTCACACCACGGTGGCACGTGGGACAACCCTGTGGGAAAGCTCGTGGGAAAGCCTCGAGGGCAAGGCACAGATCCCTTGATCCACGCGAAGGGAAGGGTGACACTGCTGCTACAGCTCGGGAGGAAAGCGCACGTGCATGCCCCCAGTCGAGACGAGGACTGACCCCCAGGGGAGACTCCAGAATTACCCCAAGATCCATGTCAGCACTGGAGAGGAATCCTCAGGTTCCGACACCCCCTCCACACAAGATCTTAGGCCCAGCATGGACGGGAGAGGAATCCGAGAGGCCCCCCGAGTAACTCGCATGGGGACTGGCCTTTCCTGAGGCCACCAGAGCGGGTCCCTGAGGCCCCGTCGTAAGTCGAGAGCCCTGCCGAAACTCGAGAAAATCCAGGAGGTTCTCCCTCCAGGCGAGATGAGGCCCATTTCCGCTGAGGCTTCTCAAGGCTAGTCACACCTAACCTCTGAAACTTCCAAACGGTCCTTCACACCCTTGCTGCAACTCTAGAAGTTCCCGACATACCCGTCTCCACTGGAGAGGAAGCAGGAGAGTCCAGCCCACATCCAGAGGAGCCCCGTTTCCGCCTCCTAGCTCGAGAGGAGGGATCCTTTCCCTGCCTGGTCTGTAAAGAATTCCTGGCGTTCCCGTCGCATCTCAAGATGAGGTGCTCTACACAGGAAAGGCGAGAGGAACTCCAGGACGTGCCACCATTCCCAGAGTCCCCCAGATGTCTCCGTCCATTCCAGGGACACTGTTTTCCCTGCACTGCCTCGACTTTCAAGCCGAGGATCGACTCACTGCGCGGTGACACGTGGGACAGCCCTGTGGGAAAGCCTCTAGGGAAAGCCACAGATCCCTTGATCCACTCGACGGGAAGCGTGACACGGCTCTAGAGCTGGGGAGGAAAGCGCACGTGCATGCCCCCACTCGAGACGTGGACTGACTCCCCTGGGGAGACTCCAGAAGTACAGCAAGATCCATGCAGCCCTGGAGAGGAATCCTCAGGTTCCGCAAACGACTCCAACACAAGGTCTTAGGCCCCGCATCGACGGAAAGAGGAATCCCGATAGGCCCCCGAGAGGCCCCGAGCAACTTGCATGGGGCCTGGCCTTTCCTGAGGGCACCAGAGCGGGTCCCTGAGGTCCCCGTCGTAAGTCGAGGGCACCTGCCGCAACTCGAGAAAATCCAGGAGGTTCTCCCCTCCAGGCGAGATGAGGCCCTTTACCGCTGAGGCGTCTCGAGGCTAATCACACCTAACCTATGGAACTTACAAAGGGTCCTTCACGCCCTTGCTGCAACTCAAGAAGCTCCCCCACATACCCGTCTCCACTCGAGAGGAAGCCCGAGAGTCCCGCCCACATCCAGAGGAGCCCCGTTACTGCCTCCTAACTCGAGAGGAGGGATCCTTTCACTGAGTGTCGGTCAAGTATTCCCGGAGTTCCCGTCTCTTCTCAAGAGGAGGCGCTCTCCACAGGAAAGGCGAGAGGAACTCCAGGTTCGTGCACCCATTCCCAGAGGCCCCAAGATGTCTCAGTCCATTCCATGGAAACCTGTTTCTCCTGCACTGCCTCAACTTTCTAGCCTAGGGACACACACACAACACGGTGGCACGTGGGACAGCCCTTTGGGAAAGTCTCGTGGGAAAGCCTCGTGAAAAGACTCGTGGGAAAGCCTCGAGGGAAAGCGCAGATACCTTGATCCACGCGAAGGGAAGCGTGACACTGCTGCTACAGCTCGGGAGGAAAGCGCACGTGCATGCCCCCACTCGAGATGAGGACTGACTCCCGTTGGGAGACTGGAGAATTACCCCAAGATCCTTGTCAGCACTGCAAAGGAATCCTCAGGTTCCGGCACCGACACCACACAAGGTCTTAGGCCCTGGCATTGACGGGAGAGGAACCCCGAGAGGGCCCTGAGTAACTCGCATGAGGACTGGTCTTTCCTGAGGCCACCAGAGCGGGTCTCTGAGGTCCCTGTCGTAAGTCGAGAGCACCTGCCGCAACTCGAGAAAATCCAGGAGGTTCTCCCCTCCAGGCGAGATGAGGCCCATTTCCGCAGAGGCGACTCGAGGCTTATCACACCTGACCTCTGGAACTTCCAAAGGGTCCTTCACACCCTTGCTGCAACTCAAGAAGTTCCCCGACATTCCCGTCTCCACTCGCGAGAGAGAAGCACGAGAGTCCCGCCCACATCCAGAGGAGCCCCGTTTCCGCCTCGTAGCTCGAGAAGAGGGATCCTTTCCCTTCGTCGTCGGGAAAGAATTCCCAGCCTTCCCGTCGCATCTCAAGAGGAGGCGCTCTCCACAGGAAAGACGAGAGGAACTCCAGGGCCTTGCCAGCATTCCAAGAGTCCCCCAGATGTCTAAGTCCATTCCAGAAGAAACTGTTTTCCCTGCACTGCCTCGACGTTCACGCCGAGGATCGACTTACACCACCGTGCACGTGGGACAGCCCTGTTGGAAAGCCTCGTGGGAAAGCCTTAAATGGAAAGCGACAGATCCCTTGATCCACACGTCGGCAAGCGTGACACTGCTGCTGCAGGTCGTGAGGAAATGGCAGGTGCATGCCCCCACACGACATGAGGACTGACGCCCCTGGTGAGACTCCAGAAGTACGGAAAGATTCATGTCAGCACTGGAGAGGCATCCTCAGGGTCTGGCCCCGACTCCACACAAGGTCTTAGGCACCGGCATCGATGGGAGAGGAATCCCTAAAGGCCCTGGTAACTCGCATGGGGACTGGCCTTTCCTGAGGCCACCAGAGCGGGTCCCTGAGGACCCGTCGTAACTCGAGAGCACCTGCCGCAACTGGGTAAAATCCAGGAGGTTCTCCCCTAAAGGCGGAATGAGGCCCATTTCCTTGAGGTGTCTGGAGGCTCATCACACCTAACCTCTGGAAATTAAAAAGGGTCCTTGCTGCAACTCAAGAAGTTGCCCGACATACCCGTCTCCACTCGAGAGGAAGCACGAGAGTCCCGCCTACATCCAGAGGAGCCCGGTGTCCGCCTCCAAGCTCGAGAGGAGGGATCCTTTCCCTGCGTGCTCGAAAAGAATTCCGGCATTCCCGTCGCATCTCAAGAGCAGGCGCTCTCCACAGGAAAGGCGAGAGGAACTCCAGGGTAGTGCCATCATTCCCAGAGTCCCCCAGATATCTCAGTCAATTGCAGGGAAACCTGTTTTCCGTGCACTGACTCGACTTTCAAGCCGAGGATCGACTCACACACACGGTGGCACGGGGGGCAGCCCTGTGGGAAAGCCTTGTGGGAAAGCCTCGTGGGAAAGCCTCGAGGGAAAGCCCCTGATCCCTTGATCCAAGCGAAGGGAAGCATGACACTGCTGCTACAGCTCGGGAGAAAGCGCACGTGCGTGCCCCCACTCGAGACGAGGACTGACTCCCCTGGGGAGACTCCAAAAGTACCCAAGATCCATGTCAGCACTGGAGAGGAATCCTCAGGTTCCGGCACCGACTCCACACAAGGTCTTAGGCCCCGGCATCGACGGGAGAGGAATCCCGAGAGGCCCCCGAGCAACTCGCATGGAGCCTGGCCTTTCCTGAGGCCACCAGAGCGGGTCCCTGATGTCCCCGTCGTAAGTCGTGAGCACCTGCCGCAATTCGAGAAAATCCAGGAGGTTCTACCCTCCAGGCGAGATGAGGCCCATTTCCCCAGAGGCGTCTCGAGGCTAATCACACCTAACCTCTGGAACTTCCAAAGGGTCCTTCACATCCTTCCTGCAACTCAAAGAAGTTGCCCGACATACCCGTCTCCAGACGAGAGAAGCACGAGAGTCCGCCTACATCCAGAGGAGCCCGGTGTCCGCCTCCAAGCTCGAGAGGAGGGATCCTTTCCCTGCGTGCTCGAAAAGAATTCCCGGCGTTCCCGTCGCATCTCAAGAGCAGGCGCTCTCCACAGGAAAGGCGAGAGGAACTCCAGGGTCGTGCCATCATTCCCAGAGTCCCCCAGATGTCTCAGTCCATTACAGGGAAAAACTGTTTTCCCTGCACAGCGTCGACTTTCAAGACGAGGATCGACTCACACCACGGTGGCAAGTGGGACAGCCCTGTGGGAAAGCCTTGTGGGAAAGCCTCGTGGGAAAGCCTCGAGGAAAGCCACAGATCCCTTGATCCACGCGAAGGGAAGCGCGACACTGCTGCTACAGCTCGGGAGGAAAGCGCACGTGCATGCCCCCACTCGAGAGGAGGACTGTCTCCCCCTGGGAGACTCCAGAAGTACCCCAAGATCCATGTCAGCACTGGAGAGGAATCCTCAGGTTCCGGCACCGATTCCACACAAGGTCTTAGGCCCCGGGCATCGACGGGAGAGGAAACCCGAGAGGCCCCCGAGCAGCTCGCATGGGGACTGGCCTTTCCTGAGGCCACCAGAGCGGGTCCTGAGGTCCCAGTCGTAAGTCGAGAGCACCTGCCGCAACTCGAGAAAATCCAGGAGGTTCTCCCTCCAGGCGACATGAGGCCCATTTCCGCTGAGGTATCTCGAGGCTAATCACACCTTACCTCTGGAACTTCCAAAGGGTCCTTCACACCCTTGCTGCAACTCAAGAAGTTCCCGACATACCCGTCTCCACTCGAGAGGAAGCAGGAAGTCCCGCCCACATCAAGAGGAGCCACGTTTCCGCCTCCTAGCTCGAGAGGTTTGATCCTTTCCCTGCGTGGTGGGGAAAGAATTCCGCGGCGTTCCCGTCGATTCTCAAGGAGGCGCGCTCCACAGGAAAAGCGAGAGGAACTCCAGGTTCATGCCACCATTGCCAGAGTCCCC
>NW_017206531.1:0-4836 GCF_001704415.2 Capra hircus | reverse complement strand
CCTAAGACCTTGTGTGGAGTCGGTGCCGGAACCTGAGGATTCCTCTCCCAGTGCTGACATGGATCTTGGGGTACTTCTGGAGTCTCCCCAGGGGAGTCAGTCCTCGTCTCGAGTGGGGCCATGCACGTGCGCTTTCCTCCGGAGCTGTAGCAGCAGTGTCACGCCCCCTTGGCGTGGATCAAGGGATCTGTGCTTTCCCTCGAGGCTTCCCAGGAGGCTTTCCGAGGCTTCCCACGAGGCTTTCCCACAGGGCTGTCCCACGTGCACCGTGGTGTGAGCCGATCCTCGGCTTGAAAGTCGAGGCAGTGCAGGGAAAACAGGTTTCCCTGGAATGGACTGAGACATCTGGGGGACTCTGGAATGGTGGCACGACCCTGGAGTTCCTCTCGCCTTTCCTGTGGAGAGCGCCTCCTCTTGAGATGCGACGGGAACGCCGGGAATTTTTCCCGAACCTGCAGGGAAAGGATCCCTCCTCTCGAGCTAGGAGGCAGAAACGGGGCTCCTCTGGATGTGGGCGGTCTCTCGTGCTTCCTCTCGGGTGGAGACTGGTATGTCGGGATCTTCTTGAGTTGCAGCAAGGGTGTGAAGGACCCTCTGGAAGTTCCAGAGGTTAGGTGTGATTAGCCTCGAGACACCTCAGCGGAAATGGGCCTCATCTCGCCTGGTGGGTAGAACCTCCTGGATTTTCTCGAGTTGCGGCAGGTGCTCTCGACTTACGACGGGGACCTCAGGGACCCGCTCTGGTGGCCTCAGGAAACGCCAGTCCCCATGCGAGTTGCTAGGGGGCCTCTCGGGATTCCTCTCCTGTCGATGCCGATGCCTAAGACATTGTGTGGAGTCGGTGCCGGAACCTGAGGATTCCTCTCCAGTGCTGACATGGATCTTGGGGTATTTCTGGAGTCTCCTCAGGGGAGTCAGTCCTTGTCGAGTGGGGGCATGCACGTGCGCTTTCCTCCCGAGCTGTAGCAGCAGTGTCACGCTTCCCTTCCCGGTATCCTAGGATCAGTGGCTTTCCCTCGAGGCTTTCCACGAGGCTTTCCCACGTCGCTTTCCCACAGTGATGTCCCATGTGCCACCGTCGTGTCAGTCGATCCTCGGCCTGAAAGTTGATGCAATGCCGGGAAAACAGGCTTCCGTGGAATGGACTGAGACATCTGGGGTATCTGGGAATGGTGGCACGACTCTTGAGTCCCTCTCGCCTTTCAGGTGGAGAGCGCCTCCTCTTGAGATGCAACGGGAACGCCGGGAATCTTTCCCGAGCCGCGGGGAAAGGATCCCACCTCTCGAGCTAGGAGGCAGTAACGGGCTCCTCTGGATGTGGGCGGGACGCTCGTGCTTCCTCTCGAGTGGAGACGGGTATATCCGGGAACTTGTTGAGTTGCAGCAAGGGTGTGAAGGACCCTTTGAAAGTTCCAGAGGGTAGGTGTGATTAGCATCAAGACGCCTCAGCAGAAAGTAGCCTCACCTCGCCTGGAGGGGAGAACCTCCTAGATTTTCTCGAGTTGCTGCAGGTGCTCTCGACATACGACGGGTATCTCAGGGACCCGCTCTGGTGGCCTCAGGAAAGGCCAGTCCATATGCGCGTTGCTCGGGGCCTCTCGGGATGCCTCTCCATCGATGCCGGGACCTAAGACCTTGTGTGGAGTCGGTGCCTGAACCTGAGGATTCCTCTCCAGTGCTGACATGGGTCTTGGGTTACTTCTGGAGTCTCCCCAGGGGAGTCAGTCCTCGTCTCGAGTGGGGCATGCACGTGCGCTTGCCTCCAGAGCTGTAGCAGCAGTGTCACGCTTCCGTTCGCGGATCAAGGATCTGTGGTTTTCCCTCGAGGTTTTCCCACGAGGCTTTCCCGAGGCTTTCCACGAGGCTTTCCCACAGGGCTGACCCACGTGTCACCGCTGTGTGAGTCGATCCTCGGCTTGAAAGTCGGCAGTGCAGGGAAAACAGATTTCCCTGGAATGGACTGAGACATCTGGGGGACTCTGGGAATGGTGGCAAGACCCTGGAGTTCCTCTCGCCTTTCCTGTGGAGATCGCCTCCTCTTGAGATGCGCCGGGAACACTGGGAACTCTTTCCCGATCACTGAGGGAAAGGATCCCTCCTCTTGAGCTAGGAGGGGGAATCGGGGCTCCTCTGAATGTGGGCGGGACTCTCGTGCTTCCTCTCGAGTGAAGCCGGGTATGTTGGGATCTTCTTGAGTTGCAGCAAGGGTGTGAAGGATCCTTTGTAAGGTCCAGAGTTTAGGTGTGATTAGCTTTGAGACACCTCAGCGGAAATGGTCCTCATCTCGCCTGGAGGGGAAACCTCCTGGATTTTCTCAAGTTGCGGCAGGTGCTCTCGACCTACGACGGGCCCTCAGGGACCCGCTCTGGTGGCCTCAGGAAAGGCCAGTCCCCATGCAAGTTGCAAGGGAACTCTCGGGATTCCTCTCCCGTCAGTGCCGGGGCCTAAGACCTTGTGTGGAGTCGGTGCCGGAACCTGAGGATTCCTCTCCAGGGCTGACATGGATCTTGGGGTACTTCTGTAGTCTCCCCAGGGGAGTCAGTCTTGGTCTCGAGTGTGGGCATGCAAGTGCGCTTTCCTCCCGAGCTGTAGCAGCAGTGTCACGATTCCCTTCGCTTGGATCAAGGGACATGTGGCTTTCCCTCGAGGCTTTCCCATGAGGCTTTCCCACGAGGCTTTTCCACAGGGTTGTCCCACGTGCCACCATGGTGTGAGTCGATCCTCGGCTTGAAAGTCGAGGCAGTGCAGGGAAAACAGGTTTCCCTGGAATAGACTGAGACATCTGGGGGACTCTGGGAATGGTGGGATGACCCTGGAGTTCCTGTCGCCTTTCCTGTTGAGAGCGCCTCCTCTTGAGTTGCGACGGAAACGCGGGAATTCTTTCCCGACGACGCAGGAAAAGGATCCCTCTTCTCGAGCTAGGAGGCGGAAACGGGGCTCCTCTGGATTGGGCGGGACTCTCGTCCTTCCTCTTGAGTGGAGACGGGTATGTCGGGGAACTTCTTGAGTTGTAGCAAGGGTGTGAAGGCCCCTTTGGAAGTTCCAGAGGTTAGGTGTGATTAGCCTGGGACGCCTCAGAGGAAATGGGCCTCATCTCCCCTGGAGGGGAGAACCTCCTGCATTTTCTCGAGTTGGTGCAGGTGTTCTCTCATTACGACGGGGACCTCAGGGACCCGCTCTGGTGGCCTCAGGAAAGGCCAGTCCCCATGCGAGTTGCTCGGGGGCCTCTCGGGATTGCTCTCCCGTCGATGCCGGGGCCTAAGACCTTGTGTGGAGTCGGTGCCGGAATCTGAGGATTCCTCTCCAATGCTGACATGGATTTGGGTACTTCTGGAGTCTCCCAGGGGAGTCAGTCCTCGTCTCGAGTGGAGCATGCACGTGCGCTTTCCTCCCAAGCTGTAGCAGCAGTGTCGTGCTTCCCTTCGCGTGGATCAAGGGATCAGGGGCTTTCCCTCGAGGCTTCCCCACGAGGCTTTCCCACGAGGCTTTCCCACAAGGCTGTCCCACGTGTCACCGTGGTGTGAGTCGATCCTCGGCTTGAAAGTGGAGGCAGTGGTGGGAAATCAGGTTTCCCAGGAATGGACTGAGACATCTGGGGGACTCTGGGAATGGTGGCACGACCCTGGAGTTCCTCTCGCCTTTCCTGTGGAGAGCGCCTCCTCTTGAGATGCGACGGAAATGCCGGGAATTCTTCCCGACCATGCAGGGAAAGGATCCCTCCTCTCGAGCTAGGAGGCGAAACGGGGCTCCTCTGGATGTGGCGGGACTCTCGTGCTTCCTCTCGAGTGGAGACGAGTATGTCGGGGAACTTCTTGAGTTGCAGCAAGGGTGTGATGGACCCTTTGGAAGTTCCAGATGTTAGGTGTGCTTAGCCTCGAGACGCCTCAGCGGAAATGGGCCTCATCTCGCCAGGAGGGGAGAACCTCCTGGATTTTCTCGAGTTGCGGCAGGTGCTCTAGACTTACCACGGGAACATCAGGGACCTGTTCTGGTGGCCTCAGAAAAGGCCAGTACCCATGCGAGTTGCTTGGGGGCCTCTCGGGATTCCTCTCCCGTCGATGCCGGGGCCTAAGACCTGGACTGGAGTCGTACCGGAACCTGAGAATTCCTCTCCAGTGCTGACATGGATCTTGGGTACTTCTGGTGTCTCCCCAGGGGAGTCAGTCCTCGTCTCGGGTGGGGGCATGCACGGCGCTTTCCTCCCGAGCTGTAGCAGCAGTGTCACGCTTCCCTTCGCGTGGAACAAGGGATCTGTGGCATTCCCTCGAGGCTTTCCCACGAGGCTTCCCCACGAGGCTTTCCCACAGGCTGTCCCACGTGCCACCGTGGTGTGTGTCTATCCTCGGCTCGAAAGTCAAAACAGTGCAGGGAAAACAGGTTTCCCTGGAATGGACTGAGACATCTGGCGACTTTAGGAATGGTGCATGACCCTGGAGTTCCTCTCGCCTTTCCTGTGGAGAGCGCCTCCTCTTGAGATGCGACAGGAACGCCGGGAATTCTTTCCGAGCACGCAGGGAAAGGATCACTCTCTTGAGCTAGGAGGGGAAACGGGCTCCTCTGGATGTGGTCGGGACTCTCGTGCTTCCTCTCGAGTGGAGATGTATGTCAGGGAACTTCTTGAGTTGCAGCAAGGGTGTGAAGGACCCTTTGGAATTCCAAGATTTATGTGTTTAGCTTCGAGATGCCTCAGTGGAAATGGGCCTCATTTCGCCTGGAGGGTAGAACCTCCTGGATTTTCTCGAGTTGCGGCAGGTGCACTCGACTTACGACAGGGACCTCAGGGACACGCTCTGGTGGCCTCGGGAAAGGCCATTTCCTTGCGAGTTACTCTAGGCC
>NW_017206530.1:0-4836 GCF_001704415.2 Capra hircus | reverse complement strand
GTTGCGGCAGGTGCTCTCGACTTATGACGGGACCTCAGGGACCCGCTCTGGTGGCCTCAGGAAAGGCCAGTCCCCATGCTAGTTGCTCGGGGCCTCTCGGGATTCCTCTCCGTCGATGCCGGGGCCTAAGACCTTGTGTGGAGTCGGTGCCGGAACGTGAGGATTCCTCTCCAGGCTGACATGGATCTTGGGGTCTTCTGGAGTCTCCTCAGGGAGTCAGTCCTCGTCTCGAGTGGGGGCATGCACGTGCGCTTTCCTCCCGAGCTGTAGCAGCAGTGTCGTGCTTCTCTTCGCGTGGATCAAGGATCAGGGCCTTTCCCACGACGCTTCACATAGGGCTGTCCACGTGCCACCGTGATGTGAGTCGATCCTCGGATTGAAAGTCGAGGCAGTGCAGGGAAAACAGGTTTCCCTGAAATGGACGGAGACATCTGGTTGACTCTGGAATGGTGGCACGACGCTGGAGTTCCTCTCGCCTTTCCTGTGAAGAGCGCCTCCTCTTGAGATTCGACGGGATCGCCGGGAATTCTTTCCGACCACGCAGGGAAAGGATCCCTCCTCTCGAGCTAGGAGTCGGAAACGGGGCTCCTATGGATGTTGCCGGGACTCTCGTGCTTCCTCTCGAGTGGAGACGGGTATGTCGGGGAACTTCTTGAGTTGCAGCAAGGGTGTGAAGGACCCGTTGGAAGTTCCAGATGTTAGATGTGATTAGCCTCGAGACGCCTCTGCGGAAATGGGCCTCATCTCGCCTGGAGGCGAGAACCTCCTGGATTTTCTCGAGTTGCGGCAGGTGCTCTCGACTTACGACTGGGACCTCAGGGACCCGCTCTGGTGGCCTCAGGAAAGGCCATTCCCCATCCGAGTTGTCCGGGGCCTCTCGGGATTCCTCTCCCGTCGATGCCGGGGCCTAAGTCCTTGTGTGGAGTCAGTGCCGGAACGTGAGGATTCCTCTCCAGTGCTGACATGGATCTTGGGGTACTTCTGGAGTCTCCCCAGTGGAGTCAGTCCTCGTCTCCAAGGGAGGCATGCACGTGCGCTTTCCTCCCCAGCTTTTGCAGCAGTGTCACGCTTCCCTTTGCTTGGATCAAGGGATCTGTGGCTTTTCCTCGAGGATTTCCCGCAGGGCTTTCCCACAGGGCTGTCCCACGTGCCACCGCGGTTTGAGTCGATCCTCGGCTTGAAAGTCGAGGGAATGCAGGGAAACAGGTTTCCCTGGAATGGACTGAGACATCTGGGGGACTCTGGGAATGGTGGCACGACCCTGGAGTCCCTCTCGCCTTTCCTGTGAAGAGCGCCTCCCCTTGAGATGCGACGGGAATGACGGGAATTCTTTCCCGAGCACGAAGGGAAAGGATCCCGCCTCTGGAGCTAGGAGGCGGAAATGGGGCTCCTCTGGATGTGGGCGGGCTCTCGTGCTTCCTTTCGAGTGGAGACAGGTATGTCCGGGAACTTCTTGCGTTGCAGCAAGGGTGTGAAGAACACTTTGGAAGTTCCAGAGGTTAGGTGTGATTAGCTTGGAGACGCCTCAGCGGAAATGGGCCTCATCTCGCCTGGAGGGGAGAACCTCCTGGATTTTCTCGAGTTGCGGCAGGTGCTATCGACTTACGTCGGGGACCTCAGGGACCCGCTCTGGTGGCCTCAGGAAAGGCCAGTCCCCTTGCGAGTTGCTCGGGGCCTCTCGGGATTCCTTCCCATCGATGCCGGGGCCTAAGACCTTGTGTGGAGTCGGTGCCGGAAACTGAGGATTCCTCTCCAGTGCTGAAATGGATCATGGTGTACTTCTGGAGTCTCCCCAAGGCAGTCAGTCCTCGTCTCGTGTGGGGGCATGCACGTGCGCTTTCCTCCCGAGCTGTAGCAGGAGTGTCATATTTCCCGTCGAGTCGATCAAGGGATCAGTGGCTTTCCCTCGAGGCTTTCCCACAGGGCTTTCCCACAGGGCTGTCCCACGTGCCACCGTGGTGTGAGTCGATCCTCAGCTTGAAAGTCGAGGCAGTGCAGTGAAAACAGCTTTCCCTGGAATGGACTGAGACATCTGGGGGACTCTGGGAATGGTGGCACGAACCTGGAGTTCCTCTCTTTCCTGTGGAGAGCGCCTCCTCTTGAGATGCGACGGGAACGCCGGGAATTCTTACCCGACCACGCAGGGAAAGGATCCCTCGTCTCAAGCCAGGAGGCGGAAACGGGGCTCCTCTGGATGTGGGCGGGACTCTAGTGCTTCTTCTTGTGTGGAGACTGGTATATCGGGGAACTTCTTGAGTTGAAGCAAGGGTGTGAAGAACCCTGTGGAAGTTCCAGAGGTTAGGTGTGATTAGCCTGGAGACGCCTCAGCGGAAATGGGCCTCAACTCGCCGGGAGGGGAGAACCTCCTGGATTTTCTCGAGTTGCAACAGGTGCTCTAGTCTTACGACGGGGACCTCAGGGACTCGCTCTGGTGGCCTCAGCAAAGGCCATTCCCCATGCAAGTTGCTCGGGGCCTCTCGGGATTCCTCTCCCGTCGATGCCGGGCCTAAGACCTTGTGTGGAGTGGGTGCTGGAACCTGAGGATTCCTCTCCAGTGCTGACATGGATCTTGGGGTACTTCTGGAGTCTCCCCAGTGGAGTCAGCCCTCGTCTCGAGTGGGGAATGCACGTGCCCTTTCCTCCCGAGCTGTAGCAGCAGAGTCGCGCTTCCCTTCGCGTGGATCAAGGGAACAGTCGCTTTCCCTCGAGGCTTTCCCAGGAGGCTTTCCCACAAGGCTGTCCCACGTGCCACCGTGGTGTGAGTCGATCCTGGGCTTGAAAGTCGAGGCAGTGCAGGGAAAACAGGTTTCCCTGGAATGGACTGAGACATCTGGGGGACTTTGGGAATGGTGGCACGACCCTCGAGTTCCTCTCGCCTTTCCTGTAGAGAGTTCCTCCTCTTGAGATGCCACGGAAACGCCGGGAAATCTTTCCCGAGCACGCATGGAAAGGATCCCTCCTCTCGAGCTAGGAGGCAGAAACGGGGCTCCTCTGGATGTGGGCTGGACTCTCGTGCTTCCTCTCGAGTGGAGACGGTATGTCGGGGATCTTCTTGAGTTGCAGCAAGGGTGTGAAGGACCCTTTGGAAGTTCCAGAATTTAGGTGTGATTAGCCTCGAGACGCCTCAGCGGAAATGGGCCTCATCTCGCCTGGAGAGGAGAACATCCTGGATTTTCTAGAGTTGCGGCAGGTGCTCTCGACTTACAACGGGGACCTCAGGGACCTGCTGTGGTGGCGTCAGGAAAGGCCAGTCCCTATGCGAGTTGCTCGGGGCCTCTCGGGATTCCTCTCCCGTCGAAGCCGGGGCCTAAGATCTAGTGTGGAGCCGGTGCCGGAACCTGAGGATTCCTCTCCAGTGCTGACATGGATCTTGGGGTACTTCTGGAGTCTCCCCAGGGGAGTCAGTACTCGTCTCTAGTGGGGGCATGCACGTGTGCTTTCCTCCCCAGCTGTTGCAGCAGTGTCACGATTCCCTTCAAGTGGATCAAGGGATCTTTGGCTTTCCCTCGAGGCTTTCCCGCGAGGCTTTCCCACAGGGCTGTCCCACGTGCCACCGTGGTGTGAGTCGAACTTCGGCTTGAAAGTCGAGGCAGTGCAGGGAAAACAGGTTTCCCTGGAATGGACTGAGGAATCTGGGGGACTCTGGGAATGGTGGCAAGACACTGGAGTTCCTCTCGCCTTTCCTGTGGAGAACGCCTCCTATTGAGATGCGACGGGAACGCCAGGAATTCTTTCCCGAGCACGCAGGGAAAGGATCCCTTTTCTCGAGCTAGGGGGCGGAAATGGGTTACTGTGGATGTGGGTGGGGCTCTCGTGCTTCCTCTCGAGTGGAGTCGGGTATGTCGGCAAACTTCTTGAGTTGCAGCAAGGGTGTGAAGGACCCTTTGGAAGTTCCAGAGGTTAGGTGTGATTAGCCTCGAGACGCCTCAGCGGAAATGGGCCTCATCTCACCTGGACGGGAGAACCTCCTGGATTTTCTCGAGTTGCGGCAGGTGCCCTCGACTTACGACGGGGACCTCAGGGACCCGCTATGGTGGCCTCATGAATGGCCAGTCCCCATGTGAGTAGCTCGCGGGCCTCTCGGGATTCTTCTCCCGTAGATGCCGGGGCCCTTCTTGTGTGGGTGGGGTGCTGGAACCTGAGGATTCCTCTCCAGTGCTGACATGGATCTTGGGGTACTTCTGGAGTCTCCCCAGTGGAGTCAGCCCTCGTCTCGAGTGGGGAATGCACGTGCCCTTTCCTCCCGAGCTGTAGCAGCAGTGTCACGCTTCCATTCGCGTGGATCAAGGGATCTGTCGCTTTCCCTCGAGGCTTTCCCACGAGGCTTTCCCACGAGGCTTTCCCACGAGACATTCCCACAGGGCTGTCCCACGTGCCACCGTGGTGTGAGTCGATCCTCGGCTTGAAAGTCAAGGCAGTGCAGGGAAAACTGGTTTCCCTGGAATGGACGCAGTCATTTGGGGGACTCTGGGAATGGTAGCACGACCCTGGAGTTCCTCTCGCCTTTCCTGTGGAGAGCGCCTGCTCTTGAGATGAGACAGGAATGCCGGGAATTCTTTCCCGACCACGCAAAGAAAGGATCCTCTTCTCGAGCTAGGAGACGGAAACGGGGCTCCTCTGGATGTGGGCGGGACTCTCGTGCTTCCTCTCGAGTGGAGACGGGTATGTCAGGGAACTGCTTGAGTTGCAGCAAGGGTGTGAAGGACCCTTTGGAAGTTCCAGAGGTTAGGTGTGATTAGCCTCGAGACGCCTCAGCGGAAATGGGCCTCATGTCGCCTGCAGGGGAGAACCTCCTGGATGTTCTCGAGCTGCGGCAGGTGCTCTCGACTTACGACG
>NW_017206529.1:0-18338 GCF_001704415.2 Capra hircus | reverse complement strand
GATTTAGCAGTGATACGTTCTCAGGACTTTTTTAAGTAGGGTGAGTTACTCTCCTATTGGTATTCACAATGAGCATGCAAAAAAGCGACAGAGGTATGACGTTGAGGATACACTGTCCAAAATCCTTGCCTTTTCCCAATCCTGCTTTTTGTCAAAGCACTGGACGGGGACTTGCCTGGTGGCCCAGGGGTTAAGAATCTGTCTTCCAATGCCAGGGACATGACTTCAATCCTTGAAGGTGAAACTAAGATCCCACACACCATGGGGCAACTAAGTTTGCATGTCCCAACTAAAAAGCCATGCCACAACTACTGAGCCCATACACTGTGACCAGAGAAGGCTCAATAAAGACCCATTTAAATGAAGACCCATGAAGACCATCTCAGCCAAATAATAATCTTTTTAAAGCACCCGACTATACTAAACTGAGGCTCCTTAGTGAGACTCTCACCTCCTCTTGCTCTAGTGACCTCCAACCTTTCTTCTATTCCTTCTTACTCCTTTCCTAACAAGTACATCACATGTTCCTGAAAGTGTTCATCTTTCCTCATTTCTCTCCTCTATATTGTGCTTTTATTCTCTCACATTGGACCACCACAGAAACAGCCAAATCGGACTTTGCTGGACTCTGTTCTCACGTCTCTTCAATTCATCCTTTAAACCAGTCCCAGGATTATTTTGCCAAAACAAAGCTCAGGTCATCAGAGCAATAATAATATTTAACTTCTATATAGAATCCTGTAGTTTTCAAAGAACTTTTATAATCACTGGATGGATAATATGTATAATCAATATGACTATACTTACTTACAAGACTTCCCTGGTGGCTCAGATGGTAAAGTGTCTGTCTACAATGCAGGAGACCCAGGTTTGAGCCCTGGATGTGGAAGATCCCTGGAGAAGGAAATGGCAACCCACTCCAGTACTATTGCCTGGAAAATCCCATGGACAGAGGAGCCTGGTAGGCTACAGTCTATGAGGTCGCAAAGAGTCAGACACGACTGAGCGACTTCTCTGTATCACTGTATACTTACTTACAGAATTGTATATTAGGACCCTGACAGGGTAAAAGACTTGCTCAAGATCACATGATTTATAAAGAGCTGGGATGACATTTGAACCTGTGATCTTTGACTTTCCAGTATTACCCAGTTGCCTCCATGCCACATCCCTCCTACCAATCCCCTTAATCTAGAGTCTAGGGTTTGTTGTGTAAGTCGCCTACTATGGCCTCCTCTTTCACTGTACACATCCCGTATATGTAAAGTACTAAGAGTACTTCACAGAGGTAAGCACTGCAAAAAGTTTATTAATTTTTTTATTATTATCTGTCTCAAGCTTCCCTGTTGGCTCACATGGTAAAGAATCTGCCTGCAATGCAAGAGACCTGGGTTCAATCCCTGAGTCAGGAAGATCCCCTGGAAAAGGGAATGGCAACCTGCGGGAGCCAGCGTGAGGAATTCCACCCGTGACAAGGTCATGTGGCAAGAGCTCTGATGGCAAGGCTAATCACACCTCAGGTTTTCCCTCTGGAATTTCCTGAGCATCCACCCCCTCAAAAATAAGAATCTGCCTGCTTTTCCACTCTTCTGACATTCTCTGGAAAAAGTCAATTCAGGGCTTTAGTCTTCTGCCTTTGAAAGAGTGTTTCAATCCAAAAACCCCTCTGATGGCTTTCTAGCCTGCCTGCAGGACTCATACAGCTGTGCATGTGATTATTTGAGGCCTCCTGACTGCAGGAGGCACAGGAAGCTTAAAACATCCTAGGAATGTAGGGGCTTCTGAGGAGTCAAAGTCATTAGAATAGGACTGATTAAAAGTTTCATTTGTTGAGTCAATACTTGCTGCCAAATTTTCATACCCTTTATTTTTAGATATAGTTGGTATATAGAAAAACAAGTAGTAGACCTGGTATTAGCAACATTAGATCTTTAAGTACCTTCTTTGTTATAACCCACTGCACCTTTGTTCTATAGAGATGTAACTTTAATGCTTTAAGGAGATGCAGATTAAAGAAAAACACTTAGGGGAAACGAAATTAGCATTCATTAAGGAAGAGAGCCAAAAAGTGTTAACAAGGCTCTTGGCCAGAAGATAATGTAAGTCACCTGAGACCTTTTGTATACAAAAAGATATACAGAAAGAGTCTGGGCTGCTAACGCTACATAATTTTGTATTACCCATTGATCTCTATGTATAATCAAAAGTATAAAAGGCCTTGAAGGACAATAGAAGGAGAGCCAGTTGCTGGACTGGTTTCCCTCATGTCTTCTCTTTACTCTAATTTCAGGCTGAATTCCATCTGGGGCGTGGAGGCTCACTATGTCTACTTACTTGTCGCGGCTTTGTTTTTAAGATCCGTAAAAAGAGAGAGCCCAAGGCGGGGCACTCTCCAATACTGAAACGGGCGTCGGTGGCCTAACGTAGATAGTGCAAGCTCCTTGTCTGGAACTTTATTGGTTTTCCACGTAACCCAAGTTAATCAGCCTCTTCTCTCCACTCAATCTTCCTACTACACTATTTCTTCCTAATCTAATCTTAGATTAATAAATAAATATGTTCTCCTCGCCGACTCCGTCCGCCCTTTGAATTCCCTGGATCCATCGGGGCTGGACCCTGGCAGCAACCCACTCCGGTATTCTTGCCTGGAGAATTTCATGGACAGAGGAGCCTGGTGGGCTATAGTTCATGGGGTCACAAAGAGTCAGACATGACTGAGGAACTAACATACATACACACACATACAATTTGCTGTGGGTTTCATAACTTTCTATCCTTGCCCATGCCTTTCCTCTCTTTCTTTTTCACTTTCTGAATTCATCTGTGAAACGTATTGCTTCTGTAACAGTACTGCTGTGATGTGTGCTCATTCTGCTTGTGACTATGTCTTCCCCAATAAACTGTTCTTTTTTTGCAACAGACTATACTTTTTAAATTCTCTTCTTCCTCTTCCTAACCTAAAACATTGCTATTTGCACACTTTATGACTATAAAAATATGTTTGTTGATATAAAATATTATCACTACATTATAGCATAGCATGTCCTCATGTCTCTAAATATTTTATAAACACCATTTTTAATGATCTAAGATCATTCCATCATAGATATATATTTATTCATTTTTCTAGCTTGATATCTTAAATTACTTTCCACTATTACTAATTCAAATAATGCTGTGATGAGTATCTTTGTACATAAATCTTAATGTATGTTTCAGGTTAAAGAATTACAAAATCATAAATTGATTCTTTGATTCTTGTCTACAACTTCACTTGAAATTATTGGCCCTAATTTGCTTGAGTATTTAATGAGAAATCTTAATAGTAAAAGCATTTGAGAACATAAAATGTTCAGCTAGGCAATTAGTTTGCTACCAGTTGAAAGATGGTTGAAGAATTTTATAAAACAGATACCATGAAGGTGCCAGGAGGAAAACATGAGCAACTTGGGTTGAAAGTCTTGTTTACATTAGATGTTACATGTGTTCTGTACCTTTGTCATCAAGAAATTCAATGTGTCTAGATGGTTTGTTGAGAAAGACTAAACAGATTTTCTATAATAGTCTGCTTTTAGACACAAAGATTCTTTGTCATCACTTATGGAATATACCAACTCATAGTCCTTGGAGGCTACAAACACTACAAAACTGGTTTTATATATTTGTTATAAGAAAGTGAATTTACTCACTATATGTTTGTTATAGTGAATTGTATTTATTAGAATATATTTGCTGTAGGAAATTAAATTTACTTTCCTAAATTGTAACGTACACAATAGCACAGTTATGACTGTCTATGCCATCACTAATTTTTTTATTAATTTATTTAAATTGGAGGTTAATTACTTTACAATGTTGTGGGTGGTTTTTTGCCATACATTGAAATGAATCAGCCACGGGTGTACATGTGTCCCCATCCTGAACCCCTCTACCTCCCTCCCCATCCCATCCCTCTCGGTTGTCCTTGTACACCAGCTTTGAGTGTCCTGTTTTCATGCATCGAACTTGGACTGGTCATCTATTTCACATATGGTAATATACACATTTCAATGCTATTCTCTCAAATCATCCCACCCTCGCCTTCTCCCACAGAGAAAAGTCTGTTCTTTACATCTGTGTCTCTTTTGCTCTCTCACATATAGGGTCATCATTGCTATCTTTCTAAATTCCATATATATGTGTTAATATACTATATTGGTATTTTCTTTCTGACTTACTTCACCCTGTGTAATAGACTCCAGTTTCATCCACCTCATTAGAACTGATTCAAATGCATACTTTTTAATAGCTGAGTAATATTCCATTAGTTGGTGATGGACAGGGAGGCCTGGCGTGCAATGATTCATGGGGTCACAAAGGAGTCGGACACGACTCAGAGACTGAACTGAACTGAACTGAATATACCGTTGTGTATATGTACCACAACTTTCTTATCCATTTGTCTGCCAACAGACATCTAGATCACTTCCATATCCTAGCTATTATAAACAATGCTTCAGTGAACATTGGGGTACATGTGTCTCTTTCAATTCTGGTTTCCTCAATGTGTATGCCCAGCAGTGGGATTAATGGGTCATATGGCAGTTCTATTTCCAGATTTTTAAGGAATCTCCACATTGTTCTCCATAGTAGCTGTACTAGTTTGCATTCCCACCAACAGTGTAAGAGGGTTCCCTTTTCTCCACATCCTTTCCAGCATTTATTGTTTGTAGACTTGTATAGCAGCCATTCTGACTGGCATGAGATGGTACCTCATTGTGGTTTTGATTTGCATTTCTCTGATAATGAATGATGTTGAGCATCTTTTCATGTGTTTGTTAGCCATCTGTATGTCTTCTTTGGAGAAATGTCTGTTTATTTCTTTGGCCCATTTTTTATTTTTATTTTTCTGGTATTGAGCTGCATGAGCTGCTTCTATATTTTTGAGATTAGTTGTTTGTCAGTTGCTTCAGTTGCTATTATTTTCTCCCATTCTGAAGGCTAACTTTTCACCTTGCTTATAGTTTCCTTCATTGTGCAAAAGCTTTTAAGTTTAATTAGGTTCAATTTGTTTATTTTTGCTTTTATTTCCATTACTCTGGGAAGTGGATCATAGAGGATCTTGCTGTGATTCATGTTATTGAGTGTCCTGCCTATGTTTTCCTCTAGGAGTTTTATAGTTTCTGGCCTTATATTTAGATCTTTAACCAATTTTGAGTTTACTTTTGTGTATGGTGTTAGAAAGTGTTCTAGTTTCATTCTCTTATAGGTGGTTGACCAGTTTTCCCAGCACCGCTTGTGAAAGAGGTTGCCTTTTCTCCATTGTATATTTTTGCCTCCTTTGTCAAAGATAAAGTGTCCATAGGTGCAAGAATTTATCTTTCGGCTTTCTATTTTGCTCCATTGATCTATATTTCTGTCTTGATGCCAGTACCATACTGTCTTGATGACTGTAGTTTTGTAGTATAGTCTGAAGTCAGGCAGGTTGATTCCTCTAGTTCCATTCTTCTTTTTCAACATTGCTTTGGCTATTCGAGGTTTTTTGTGTTTCCATACAAATTGTGCAATTATTTGTTCTAGTTCTGTGAAAAATACCATTGGTAGCTTGACAGGGATTGCATTGAATCTATAGATTGCTTTGGGCGGTATACTCATTTTTACTATATTGATTCTTTAGATCCATGAATATGGTATATTTCTCCATCTATTTGTGTCATCTTTGATTTCTTTCATCAGTGTTTTATGCTTTTATATATAGGTCTTTTGTTTCTTTAGGTAAATTCATTTGCATTTTATTCTTTTTGTTGCAATGGTGAATGGGATTGTTTCCTTAGTTTCTCTTTTTGTTCTCTCATTGTTAGTGTATAGGAATGCAAGGGATTTCTGTGAATTAAATTTATATCCTGAAATTTTTCTATACTCATTGATTAGCTCTAGTAATTTTCTGGTGTTGTCTTTAGGGTTTTCTATGTAGAGGATCATGTAATCTGCAAACAGTGAGAGTTTTACTTCTTTTCCAATCTAGATTCCTTTTATTTCTTTTTCTTCTCTGATTGCTGTGGCTAAAACTTCCAAAACTATGTTGAACAGTAGTGGTGACAATGAGCACCCTCGTCTTGTTCCTGCCTTTAGGGGAAATGCTTTCAGTTTTTCACCATTGAGGATAATGTCTGCTGTGGGTTTATCATAAATGGTTTTTGTTATTTTGAGATATGTTCCTTCTCAATAATTTGCTGCACTCAATATGCCAGCAAATTTGGAAAACTCAGCAGTGGCCACAGGACTGGAAAAGGTCCGTTTTCATTCCAATCCCAAAGAAAGGCAATGCCAAAGAATGCTCAAACTACTGCACAATTGCACTCATCTCACATGCTAGTAAAGTAATGCTCAAAATTCTCCAAGCCAGGCTTCAGCAGTACATGAACTATGGACTTCCAGATGTTCAAGCTGGTTTTAGAAAAGGCAGGGGAACCAGAGATCAAATTGCCAACATCCACTGGATCATGGAAAAAGCAAGAGAGTTCCAGAAAATCATCTATTTCTGCTTTATTGACTATGCCAAAGCCTTTGACTGTGTGGATCACAAGAAACTGTGGAAAATTCTGAAAGAGATGGGAATACCAGACCACCTGACCTGCCTCTTGAGAAACCTGTATGCAGGTCAGGAGGCAACAGTTATAACTGGACATGGAACAACAGACTGGTTCCAAAGAGGAAAAGGAGTACGTCAAGGCTGTATATTGTCACCCTGCTAATTGAACTTCTATGCAGAGTACATCATGAGAAACAGTGGGCTGGATTAAGCACAAGCTGGAATCAAGCTTGCCCGGAGAAATATCAGTAACCTCTGATATGCAGATGACACCACCCTTATGGCAGAAAGTGAAGAGGAACTCAAAAGCCTCTTGATGAAAGTAAAAGAGGAGAGTAAAAAGTTGGCTTAAAGCTCAACATTCAGAAAATGAAGATCATGGCAACTGGTCCCATCACTTCATGGGAAATAGATGGGGAAACAGTGGAAACAGTGTCAGACTTTATTTGTTTGGGCTCCAAAATCACTGCAGATGGTGACTGCAGCCATGAAATTAAAAGATGCTTACTCCTTGGAAGAAAAGTTATGACCAACCTAGATAACATGTTGAAAAGCAGAGACAATGTTTTGCCAACAAAGGTCCATCTAGTCAAGGCTATGGTTCCAGTGGTCATGTATGGATGTGAGATTTGGACTGTGAAGAAAGATGAGAGCCGAAGAATTGATGCTTTTGAACTGTGGTGTTGGAGAAGACTCTTGAGAATCCCTTGGACTGCAAGGAGATCCAACCAGTCCATTCTGAAGGAGATCAGCCCTGGGATTTCTTTGGAAGGAATGATGCTAAAGCTGAAACTCCAGTACTTTGGCCACCTCATGTGAAGAGTTGACTCATTGGAAAAGACTCTGATTCTGGGAGGGATTGGGGGCAGGAGAAGAAGAGGACGACAGAGGATGAGATGGCTGGATGGCATCACTGACTCCATGAACATGAGTCTGAGTGAACTCCGGGAGTTGGTGATGGACAGGGAGGTCTGGCGTGCTGTGATTCATGGGGTCACAAAGAGTAAGACACGACTGAGCGACTGAACTGAACTGATGTTCCTTCTATGCCTGCTTTTGGAGAGTTTTTATCATAAATGGGTGTTGAATTTTGTCAAACGATTTTCTTGCATCTACTGATATAATCATATGGTTTTTATCTTTCAATCTGTTAACGCAGTATATCACATTGATTGATTTGCAAATATTGAAGAATCCTTGCATCCCTGGGATAAAACCCACTTGGTCACGATGTATGATCTTTTTAATGTGTTGTTGGACTCTGTTAGAATTTTTTTGAGGATTTTTGCATCTATGTTCATCAGTGATATTGGCCTGTAGCTTTCTTTTTTGTGTGGCATCTTTGTCTGGTTTTGGTATTAGAGGCCATCACTAATTTCTTTCTGGAACTTTACCAAATGGCCTGAATTCACTGAGAATTACAATCTTTGGCCTTTGATTTCTTTTACATCTCTATTGAGAAAAATTAATTAGTAATTCCAAGAACTTTAACATACAAAGTTTTTTCTTCATCAAGATTCACTCTTAAAAATTAGAATTAATAAAAAATCCTATGAAATTTCAAAGATTTTTAATACTATTTTGCCAAGTAAATTGTATAAAAGTTTATTTATTCAACAAATTCATACTGAACATAAATTATGCCAGGCCCTGTTCTGGTTACTAGGGATAAGGTTGCTATGAACAAAATATTTGTCACAAACCATTCTCTCAATGATAGCCAATGAGGGTGATCCTGCACTGTGCCTTTGCCATCACTGAGTAGCACTGTTTTAAATCTTTATGATTTCATTTACCAAATAAAGCATATTATTTTATTTATTTGCTTATCTACTATTACTACTAATGTTAAAATTCTCCTTGTATCTATTTCCTTTTTCATCCACTCATTTTTCTAATGAACTTTTAACTTAGTCATAGAAGGAGATTATATATTAATGATTTCTATTCCCTGTCTATATTATTTATGGTGAATATAGATTTCATGTCAAATATATAGATTATATATGTTACACTGAGGAGAATTTTTACTTCCATCTACTGTTTCTTTCTTTCTATTTTTCATCATTTTATACTTAGAATTGCTTTTCTCATCCCCAAATCAGACACGTATTCATTCATATTTTCTTTTATTTCTCTTGATTTTATCTCATATTAAATGTTTAATTCCTTAGAAAGTAACTTTGGTTTATAGTTTAAGATAGACCTATGTGTATTTGTTATTAAATTTCTTACTTAAGGACTACAAGTCAACTTATTAATTTTTTAATATCACACAACAATTATACTACTTTCTCTCTTAGCATCTCTAAAAATGTTAATATAGACACAATATAGATATAGATATTTGTGTTATCTAAGGCTCAACATTCAGAAAACGAAGATCATGGCATCTGGTCCCATTACTTCTTGGGAAATAGATGGGGAAACAGTGGAAACAGTGTCAGACTTTATTTTGGGGGGCTCCAAAATCACTGCATATGGTGATTGTAGCCATGAGATTAAAAGATTTTTACTCCTTGGAAGGAAAGTTATGACCAACCTAGATAGCATATTCAAAAGCAGAGGCATTACTTTGCCAACTAAGGTCTGTCTAGTCAAGGCTATGGTTTTTCCAGTGGTCATGTATGGATGTGAGAGTTGGACTGTGAAGAAAGCTGAGCGCCGAAGAATTGATGCTTTTGAACTGTGGTGTTGGAGAAGACTCTTGAGAGTCCCTTGGACTGCAAGGAGATCCAACCAGTCCATTCTGAAGGAGATCAGTCCTGGGTATTCTTTAGAAGGAGTGATGCTAAAGCTGAAACTCCAATACTTTGGCCACCTCATGCAAAGAGTTGACTCATTGGAAAAGACTCTGATGCTGGGAGGGTTTGAGGGCAGGAGAAGGGGACCACAGAGGATGAGATGGCTTGATGACTTCACCAACTCGATGCACATGAGTTTGGGTGGACTCCAGGAGTTGGTAATGGACAAGGAAGCCTGGCGTGCTGCAGTTCATGGGGTTGCAAAGAGTTGGCCATGGCTGGCCGACTGAACTGAACTGAACTGAAGGCAAGAAGACCAAGACTGTTAGCTCCATGATGGATTGCATATTAATTTTTAATTTCATTGTTGGTCTTTTCTCCCCTCACAAAGCAGTTTTGAAGATGACTGCCAATTTCATGTTAGTTAGTGAGTGTTAAGGAATGACTAAAACTCTTTTATTTCTCACTTTGTTTTGCTGCTGTATTTTAGCCCTAAGTATGCCTTAGTTAAAAGGATTAAAATAATCACTTTAGACTGGAGAGAGTTTCCATCGCCAGATTTTTTCCCCTATTACCTCACTTTTCAAGACCTAGCAATTACTTGTATCTAGCCAGGGCAGACAAAGATAACTATATCCAGTCCTCCAAAATGCAAAAGTTATAACTTTCTTTAATTTTAAATAAGAAAATTTAATTTCTATTTAGGGCTTCCAATGCATCAGATAGCAAGTAGTTTCAATCAATTCTTTGCCCTCCTACCCCCTTTCTCAAAGTACACTTTTAAGTTATATTTGTGTGTAATTGAAGCATATAAAATGGGCTTGGGAGTGGGAAGCATGTGGTATCTTGTCCTTATTACTCCATGATATCATTCTTGTATTGAACATTTTCCAGTCTAGTAATAATACAGTTCAGTGTGCCTCTTGTTCCCATCCTAAAGGCCCTTAAGTACAGAAACTCTCCTCATATGACTCTGCTGTGAATTATTCTGCTCCTTCCATGACTGGCTAGGCTAGGCCACTTGCCCATTCTTCTCCCAAGCCCAACAGTTCATCCTGCTTTCTGCTGTCCTGGAGTCATTCTGGGGGTAACAGAATTCTGTGAACCTACCCCAGGTCACCTGCCTGAACAACACAGCACACCCTTAGAGGTGCTATTCACATGAAAGACTATGGGAACAGCCCCTTCAGCAGCTGGAGATGTAGTATCTCTGAACACACTAGCATGCCACACTTACTCTGGAATGCTTTCAGATTGACAGGTCTTGACTGCTCTCAATATTCCACACCTTTATGTAGTCTCAATCATGCTTCAACACGCACATACAATACACACATATATACACACACAAATAGAACATGGCTAAGGGTGAGATACCAGAAATCTCATTCTTTGCAAGACTCTACCAACCTCTGTTCACTCAGTCCTTCCTCTCGTTTCTCTAGGATTAACCAAATTTGCAGGCTTTGCTAGACTTGGCCTTTGTCTAGACTTGGCTATTGTCTAAAACCTAAGTCTGACTCAGCAGGAATTCTAACTTCTGAGTTCTTGTAGATAGGATTTTTAACCTCCAAAATTCATTTTTTTGCTCTTATTGATGTAAAAGTTCTAATTAATTATCTTACTGATGCTTGAGCCTAAGGCAGGATCAATAATGGTCATTCATCTCTCTTCCATTCCCTTGTATCTTAAACCCTGTCCTGTCATAAAGAGGCAGAATTTTTAAAAGTTAATAATATGGCCAACAAAGCATGACAAAGGCCAAGAAGAAGAATCGGTGAAACGCAAAAGATGGTAGAGAGGAGAAGGATTTAAGAACCAAAAGAGGCAGTGGAATAGGTGCTAAGAAAAAAGAGTCCTTACAGAGAGGAGAGGCTCCCAAAGAGATTCAGAGATGCTTGACCCTTAGAAATAAGAAGAAAGACCCTTGGGGGAATAGCTACCGAGGAGCAGAAGAGACAAGATCCATACAGTAGAGAAGCATGCCCCACTAAGGGAGACTGTGTGGATTAAAACAGGCAAATTCAGGCTCACATCAAAAACACATATTCAATGCTCTGGACTTCGAAATATTCACCTATATAATGGAACATGCAAGGCTTAAAGAGATCAAATGCTTTTAGAAATGATAATAAAAGGATATCAAGGAATAGGCCTATACTTTGGTTGATATCATTAAAAGAATATACAGATAATAATAATCATTATTCCATAGTGCACATTTGGTAAAATGGAAGAAGAAAACTTTGCTAAATCTTGTGTCAAAAGTATGCTTATATTTATCTGGTAAGAAAAAAGTTTTCCTATTTTATGCTTGCTATCTCAGTTTTACAGTTTTGTTTTCAGAATTCACATTTTCTAGGAGTCCTATCTGAACTCCATTCACATCTAACCATATGGCTCTGACAATTAAATTTTCTTACCCTTATCACAAACTTCTCCCTATGGATCAAATTCAAAATTAGTCTCAAATAAAGACATCTATGTCTTCAACTGTTTTTAAAGTACACACGTTTTTTAATCTACATAAACCAAATAATATATCTTGTAAAACTATATAATTTCCCTTTACTTTATGAAAAAAAAAATCAGTCTTTTGCCTTAATCTAGCTCTGGATTTGTTTTTATTTACATCTCAATATCTTCATTGCTTAAACCAGAGAGCCAATATCCAATATTAATGTGAACTTAAGTCAGACATATTCAATATGCCAAACTATTCTTGATCTCTAGTTCCTAGAGCAGATGGATTCATCTTTGGGTCAGATGGTAAAGAATCTGCCTGCAATGCAAGAGACCTGGGTTTGATCCCTGGGTTGGGAAGATTCCCTGGAGAAGGGAATGGCAACCCACTCCAGTATTCTTGCCTGGAGAATGCAATGGACAAGGGGAGCCTGGTGGGCTGTAGGCCATGGGGTCCCAAAGAACCAGACACAACTGAGCAAATAAAACTTCTATTTTTTTTTTCACTTACCAGAGTGGAGAGGGAATTTGCATTCTTTTGCACTGAATATTGCACTGAATATTACAGTGCACCGAAATGCACTGAATATTGCATTCTTTTGGAATGTAGTCTCCCCTGCTCCTCAATTCCTCCTCACCATTCACTCCCCATTCTCTTCTAGACTCTACTCTGTACCACAGAGGATGGAAGCCTAGGAAAGGCATTTCAACTCCTCTCCTCTCCCTAGTATTCTAAATGCAATTATGTTCTGCCAAAAAGAGGCATTTACTTAAGATTTGGAAAGAGGAATGGAATCACTCTGGGTTTATTTCCCTTCTCCAACATGAGACAGACACATGGATTTTTCTGATATAGGCATTCACAGCACCCTTCGGTTCCCTACCATTCAGTTGCCTTGGAGTCAAGTTGGACTGATCCAGAGCTAAAGGACACTGTTGGTTGTTCCATACCTTCAGTTTAAACATCTAGAAACTACTGATTAAAAAATCTGAAAGGATAAAGTTAGAATAAGAAAACAATTTTCAATTAACTGACTCAAGTCAAAGAGATCAACAGTTTCTTTAAAAAAAAAAAAAAAAAAGAATGAATTGCCCTAACCAGACCAAAACATAAAATACAGTTTCCAGGATTATTTTCTCCATCTTATGGTTTCTAAAAAGGCAGAAATGCACAAAAAATACAGGAAACATTCTGTTATCCTCAGGGTGATCTTTTCCCTGGAGCACTGAGGTGAAAAGGGATAAGGTGGAAAAGTCAGAGAATTGCTCATCCTTCAAATCTTACTTTGGGTTAGGTTTCCTAGAAGCAGAGCTCCAAACAGCAATACTTGTATGAGAGATTCTTTTTTTTTTTTTAATTAATTATTTATTTATTTTTGGTTGCACTGGTTTATTATCTTATTGTCTTATCTTTGTTGCTGTGCACAGGCTTTCTGTAGTTGCAAAGCACAGGGGCCACTCTTGGTTGCAGTGTATGGGTTTCTCACTGTGTGGCTTCTCTTATTGCGGAGCACAGGCTCCCGACACTCAGACTCAGTAGTTGTGGTGCGCAGCTTGAGGGCCTGCAGGCTACAGTCGTTGTGGCACAGGGACTCTAGAGCATGGCTTCAGAAGTTGTGGTATGCGGGCTCAGTTCCCTCGCAGCATGTGGAATCTTCCTGAACCAGAGATCAAACTCACAACCCCTGCATTAGCAGGCAGATTCCTATCCACTGTGCCACCCAAGTCTGAGAGATTCTGTCTGAGGAGGGAAATAAGCACTGGACCAGTGGTTTTAACTGAAGTATAGCCTCAAGCTGATCCCCTGAGGAGTGTGGATGGCTCCACAGAGTTTTCCACTGGAAGAAAGGGGGCTGGGCTCTAGGCTGGAAAACACTCACAGCAGCTCAAAGATGAGTCCACCTCTCTGGTAACGAGATCTAAGTCAGGCCACAAAACCTGCCACAAACCCCGTGGCAGTGCTGTCTTTTGCTCATATGCAATGTACACCTATACTCACACCCAGCCAGACCCCAATTCATGTTTATCACAGAAGAAATTCCACACCTAGAATACTAACATCAGAGAAAAATGAGAACTATCTAGTCATTGATTCTGTTCAACTTTTTTAGAAATAAGGTCATTTTAAGAAGTCACTAATATACTTTTAAGATGTCCTTTGATATTACCAAGGAATAAGTGCCACCAGAGTTATATTTTACACAGTTTGCATGCAATTGATCCAAGACCAGGTTAAAGATCGCAGTCCATCTTTAGAAAGAAAGGCAAAGAAATATTAAATAGTATTCACAATAAAATACATAATATTTCTACAAGGCATACTAGTTTGGCGTGGGGAGGGAAGCTGAGAAAATAACATAACCGTCTTCTCTATTTCATCTCTCTGCTGCTGCGGCTGCTAAGTTGCTTCAGTTGTGTCCAACTCTCTGCGACCCCATGGACGGCAGCCCACCAGGCTCCTCCATCCCTGGGATTCTCCAGGCAAGAACACTAGAGTGGGTTGCCATTGTCTTCTCCAATTTCGTCTCTTTAAAAGGTGTTAAAAACAAGGTGGAACAAGAAAATAGGAGGTTGCTGCCTTTAATTAGTACAGATGATCCCTGTTGCAAAATATTTAAACTGGTGCTACCTAACTCAAATCAAATTTGTGAGCATGTTGCTGTGTTATACTGGAAGATATCAACCTGAAAATTGAGTTTCTGATGTGACTGATGCCAGTTTAATAACTGAGTATGAAATGTGCTTTCCATTTCTCCTTTCAAGCAGTTGACATGAGTCTTCATTACACTCCTGTAAAGGTTTTAGTTTTCACCAATAGTTGTGTTATTAATGAAGAAAAGCTGAAACTTCTCATTCAATCTTTTTTATATACATTATTTTTAAATAGGAAATTTATTCCAAAATAACATATTTTTTGTCCCTCATTTATTGACACCCTAAACATGTCTTAAGCATTCCTATTGGGTGGGCCCACAGGAAGAAACAGGTATCGGGGCACAGAGGGTCCAGATGCCCTTAAGGGACATGCCCACACAGCACAGCAGAGGGGTAAGAAGAGAAGACCTCTCTCCATCATTGGAAGAGAGATGAGGAAGCATAGGAAGGAGAAGAAAAGAAAATCCATGCATGTAGGCACTGCAGGAAAGCTTTGTGGACACAATGGAGAATGAGAGTTAAGAGGAGAAGGTTCAGCACAGCTATTGAAGGGTGGGAAAGCTGGCTGAAGCAAAAAGATTTGAATATATGAAGCTATAAGGAAAATAATAAACACTCTTTAAAATTCTTAGAGGAACAGAAATGAAGTTTGGAATTACAGTTAATTCTTCCTCTGCTGAACTGTCCTTCTTTTGAGACAAGATTTTTTTCATGCATTCAGTCAACGTGTCACTTACTCAGTAAATGTATATTGAGTATCTATCAGGTTCCAGGCCTGTTCTTGGCACTGAAGATACAATGATGAATAGAAACAAACAAAACTCTCCTTGCCTATGGAGCTAACATCTTAGTGGAGAGAGATAAACACACAGATCACTAACATCATTTAGTATGTCAGATGGTGATTATACTATACTAACTATACTACTATAGAGAAGTACTATACTTTATAGTGGAGCTTCCCCAGTGGGTCAGTGGTAAAGAATCCACCTGCAATGCAGGAGACACACAGGAGCCACAGGTTTGATTCCTGGGTTGGGAAGGTAGAAGGAAATGGCAACTTACTCCAGTATTCTTGCCTGGAAAATCCCATGGACAGAGGAGCCTGGTGGGACAGTCCTTGGGGTCACAGAGTTGGACATGACTTAAGGAGATCCAACCAGTCCATTCTGAAGGAGATCAGCCCTGGGATTTCTTTGGAAGAATGATGCTGAAGCTGAAACTCCAGTACTTTGGCCACCTCATGCGAAGAGTTGACTCATTGGAAAAAGACTCTGATGCTGGGAGGGATTGGGGGCAGGAGGAGAAGGGAACGACAGAGGATGAGATGGCTGGATGGCATCACAGACTCAATGGACGTGAGTCTGAGTGAACTCCGGGAGTTGTGATGGACAGGGAGGCTGGCGTGCTGCCAGTTCATGGGGTCGCAAAGAGTCGGACACGAACTAAGCGACTGAACTGAACTGAACTAGTGACTAAAAACACAACATGCTTTATGGTATAGTATAGAGTACTGCATGCTGCACTGTGCTTAGTCCCTCAGTCGTGTCTGACTTTTATGACCCCATGGACTGTAGCCTGCCAGGCTCTTCTGTCCATGGGATTCTCAGGAAAGAATACTGGAGTGGGTTCCCATGCCTCCTCCAGGGATCTTGCCAACCCAGGGGTCAAAACCAGGTCTCCCACATTGCAGGTGGATTCTTTACCATCTGAGCCTCCAGGGAAACCAAGAATACTGGAGTGGGTAGCCTATCCCTTCTCCAGGGCGAATATTCCTGACTCAGGAATCAAACCAGGGTCTCCTCTATTATAGGCAGATTCTTTACCAGCCTGAGCTACCAGGAAAGTATTACAGAGAAAAACAAAGCAGGAAGTGTTGGGGAGGTTGAAAGTTAAATAGGATGTTGAGGAAAATCTAATGTAGGCCTTCTTAAGGAAGACACTTTTGAACAAAGACCTGAAGTGAGTTGAGTAACCCAGTAAGCATTTCAAGAGGAAGCAACAGCCACTAAGCCCTGGATGAGGGTGTGTTAGAGGCAAAATTTTCTTCCTCCATTTGGTTAAGACAAACTTGCATTCTAGATATAGGTATTGACAGATATAAGAATAGATCATTATTCTTCAAATTGTGGGTTACTACTCATTAATAGACAAAATGATTGATTTCATTGATCAATACCACCACTTTTAAAAACATGTAGAAAAAATGAGAAGATAACAGAGAACACCATGGTGTTTTTTGAATTTAAAATGTTATTCAGTAGTGTGTGTATTTGTGTTGGTATGTGAGAGACAGCAGGTTTGAGTATAGTGAGTTGTGTATAAAATATACTGGGTTGACCAAAAGTTCATTCAGGTTTTTCCATTACATCTTATGGAAAAACCCAAACAAACTTTTGGTCAACCCAATATTTCTTAGTATGGATGTGTCAAAAAATGTTTCAGAAATATGCAAGTTGCCTGTGCTTCCCTTCTAGGAATTAAAATTCTTAGTTTTATTTCTATCTTCAGAATAGTGATTCTCAATTGAAGTGAACTCTCCCACAAGTAGGAAAAGGAAGACATTTCAGAATCATCTATGATGTACTACTCCCACCCAGAAATTCTGTATTTCCTCATTCTGACAAAGAATCACTTTCAAGACCGATCCATCACAAACACTGAAAGCTGTTTGTCTCATCTTCCTGCTAAGCAGAGGCTTAACCATTCTAGATTGTCCTGGCGATTGGCTGGGCTAAATCTAGCCTCCCTGTCACAGACATCATTGCCAATGAAAGCCTGAACCCACAGACTGAAGGCTGTGATCAGCACTGTCCCAGAGAATGATAAGCGTCACTCCAGACAAGCTGAGATGGAAGGGCTACCCCTCCTGGCCTCTCTGAGTGCACACCTGTGCAGGCACGGCCTTTCATGTATCACAGTCAACATCTGAAGAATAGAGAAGGTCTCAATTCATGTCTAGGTCTCTATTTTGGGAAAGAAGTATTGATGCAATGAAAGACTGCATTTGTTTTACTTCGTGCTGAGTTTATCTTGTGATTTCAATTGCATAAATCACTTGTTGTTTCTGGAACAATTAACAGCAACTTTTACACATTAAATTGCCCCTTACTCCTTTGCTACGAAACAAAATGTTCATCCTAATGGGCTGAGTACCTGTACTCTTTTGAACCCTTACCACTACCAGCTTCACAAAGTTTGTATTAACCATTCTACTTTATTTTCTGTTGGTGTATCATTATCATCTTTTGTGCTAAGTTGCTTCAGTCGTGTCCAACTCTTTGCAACCCTATGGGCTGTAGCCCTCCAGGCTCCATCATTCATGGGATTCTCCAGGCAAGAATACTGGATTGGGTTGCCATGCTCTCCTCCAGGGGATCTTCCAGACCCAGGGATTGAACCCACATCTCTTGAGTCTCCTGCATTGGCAGGAAAGTTCTTTACCACTAGTGCACCTGGGAATGGTTACAATATTCAATGAGTTTCCAGCTCTAAAGTGATACTGTTTAGTATTCCCAAAAGTGAAACTTGGTGGTATATCTTGTACATACATAAGTCACAAGCTCTGGATCAAAATTTTATTTATATTCTGTAGACTTCTTGCAATGGTGTATGTTATCACCATCTACAGGACCAAAATTTATCTAGTTCCCCACGCTTTTCCAAAAATGTTTTAAAAAATATGAAGTAATAGCTCATATAATATTGTTGTACTATGTAAAGAACAGGTTTCCCTGGTGGCTCAGTGGTAAGAATCCACCTACGATGCAGGACCACAGAAAGATGTGGGTTTGATCCCTGGTTTGGCAAGAACCCCTAGAGGAGGGCACGGCAACCACTCCAGTATTCTTTCCTGGAGAATCCCTTGGACAGAGGAGCCCGATGGGCTACAGTCCACAGGGTTG
>NW_017206528.1:0-4837 GCF_001704415.2 Capra hircus | reverse complement strand
GAGTTCCTCTCTCGCCTTTCTTGTAGAGAGTGCCTCCTCTTGAGATGGGACGGGAACGCCGGGAATTCTTTCCCGACCACTCAGGGAAAAATCCCACCTCTCGAGCTAGCAGGCGGAAACCTGGCTCCTCTGGAGGTGGGCGGGACTCTCGTGCTTCCTCTCGAGTGGAGACGGGTATGTCGGGGCACTTCTTGAGTTGCAGCAAGGGTGTGAAGAACCCTTTGGAAGTTCCAGAGGTTAGGTGAATATCCTGGAGACGCCTCAGCGGAAATGGGCCTCATCTCGCCTGGAGGGGAGAACCTCCTGCATTTTCTCGAGTTGCGGCAGGTGCTCTCGACTTACGACGGGGACCTCAGGGACCCGCTCTGGTGGCCTCAGGAAAGGCCAGTCCCCATGCGAGTTGCTCGGGCCCTCTCGGGATTCCTCTCCCGTCGATGCTGGGGCCTAAGACCTTGTGGGACTCAGTTTCCAGAACGTGAGGATTCCTCCAATGCTGGCATGGATCTTGGGGTACTTCTAGAGCCTCCCGAGGGGAGTCAGTACTCATCTCGAGAGGGGGCATGCACGTGCGATTTCCTCCCGAGCTGTAGCAGCAGTGTCACGCTTCCCTTCGCGAGAATCAAGGGATCTGTGTCTTTCCTTCGAGGCTTTCCCACGAGCTTTCCCACGAGGCTTTCCCACAGGGATGTCCACGTGCCACCGTTGTGTGTGAGTTGATCCTCGGCTTGAAAGTCGAGGCAGTGCAGGAAAACAGGTTTCCCTGGAATGGACTGAGACATCAGGGGGACTTTTGGTAATGGTGGCACGACCCTGGAGTTCCTCTCGCATTTCCTGTGGAGAGCGCCTCCTCTTGAGATGCGACGGGAACGCCGGGAATTCTTTCCCGACCACGCAGGGAAAGGATCCCTCCTCTCGGCTAGGAGGTGGAAACGGGGCTCCTCTGGATGTGGGCGGGACTCTCGTGCTTCCTCTCGAGTGGAGACCGGTATGTCGGGGAACTTCTTGAGTTGCAGCAAGGGTGTGAAGGACCCTTTGGAAGTTCCAGAGGTACGGTGTGATTAGCCTCGAGATACCTCAGCGGAAATAGGTCTCAGCTCGCCTGGAGGGGAGAACCTCCTGGATTTTTCTCGAGTTGCGGCAGGTGCTCTCAACTTACGACGGGGACCCAGGGACCCGCTCTGGTGGCCTCCCGAAAGGCCAGGCCCCATGCGAGTTGCTCGGGGCCTCTCGGGATTCCTCTCCGGTCGATGCCGGCGCCTAAGATCTTGTGTGGAGTCGGTGCCGGAACCTGAGGATTCCTCTCCAGTGCTTTCATGAATCTCTTCTGGAGTCTCCCCAGGGCAGTCAGTCCTCTACTCGAGTGGGGGCATGCACGTGCGATTTCCTCCCGAGCTGTAGCAGCAGTGTCGCGCTTCCATTCGCGTGGATCAAGGGATCTGTGATTTTCCCTCCGAGGCTTTTCCCACGAGTCTTTCCCACGAGGCTTTCCAACGAGGCTTTCCCACAGGGCTGTCCCACGTGACACCGTGGTGTGAGTCGATCCTCGGCTTGAAAGTCGAGGCAGTGCAGGGAAAACAGGTTTCCCTGGAATGGACTGAGACATCTGGGGGACACTGGGAATGTGGCACGATCCTGGAGTTCATCTCGCATTTTCCTGTTGAGAGCGCCTCCTCTTGGGATTCGACGGGAAACGCCGGGAATTCTTTCCCGACCACGCAGGGAAAGGATCACTCCTCTCGAGACTAGAAGGCGAAACGGGGCTCCTCTGGATGTAGGCGGGACTCTCGTGCTTGGTCTCGAGATGGAGACGGGTATGTCGGGGAACTTCTTGAGTTGCAGCAAGGGTGTGAAGGACCCGTTGGAAGTTCCAGAGTTTAGGTGTGATTAGCCTCGAGACGCCTCTGTGGAAATGGCCCTCATCTCGACTGGAGGAGATAACCCCCTGGATTTTCTCGAGTTGAGGCAGGTGCTCCCGACTTACGACGGGGACTTCAGGGACCCGCTCTGGTGGCCTCTGGAAAGGACAGTCCCCATGCGAGTTGCTCGGGGGCCTCTCGGATTCCTCTCCCGTCGATGCCGGGGCCTAAGATCTTGTGTGGAGTCGGTGCCGGAACCTGAGGATTCCTCTCCAGTGCTGACATGGATCTTGGGGTACTTCTGGAGTCTCCCCAGGGGAGTCAGTCCTCGTCTCGAGTGGGGGCATGCACGTGCGCTTTCCTCCCGAGCTGTAGCAGCAGTGTCGCGCTTCCATTCGCGTGGATCAAGGGATCTGTGGCTTTCCCTCAAGGCTTTCCCACGAGGCTTTCCCACGAGGCTTTCCCACAGGGCTGTCCCACGTGCCACCGTGGTGTGAGTCGACCCTCGGCTTGAAAGTCGAGGGCAATGCAGGGAAAACAGGTTTCCCTGGAATGGACGGAGACATCTGGGGGACTCTGGGAATGGTAGGCACGACCCTGGAGTTCCTTTCGCCTTTCCTGTGGAGAGCGCCTGCTCTTGAGATGCGACGGGAACGCCTGGAATTCTTTTCAGAGCACGGTGGGAAAGGATCCCTCCACTCGAGCTAGGAGGCGGAAACGGGGCTCTTCTGGATGTGGGCGGGACTCTCGTGCTTCCTCTCGAGTGGAGTCGGGTATGTCAGGAACTTCCTGAGTTGCAGCAAGGGTGTGAAGGACCCTTTGTAAGTTCCAGAGGTAAGGTGTGATTAGCCTCGAGACGCCTCAGCAGAAATGGGCCTCAAGTTAGCCTGGAGGGGAGAACCTCCTGGATTTTCTCGAGTTTCAGCAGGTGCACTCGACTTACGACGGGCACCTCAGGGACCGGCTCTGGTGGCCTCAGGAAAGGCCAGTCCCCATGCGAGTTGCTCGGGGACCTCTCGGGATTCCTCTCCCGTCGATGCCGGGGCCTAAGATATTGTGTGGAGTGGGTGCCGGAACCTGAGGATTCCTCTCCAGTGCTTACGTGGATCTTGGGGTACTTCTGGAGTCTTCCCCAGGGGAGTCAGTCCTCGTCTCGAGTGTGAACATGCACTTGCGCTCTCCTCTCGAGCTGTAGCAGCAGTGTCGCGCTTCCATTCCCGTGGATCGAGGGATCTGCTGGCTTTCCCTCGAGGTTTTCCCACGAGGCTTTCCCACGAGGCTTTCCCACAGGGCTGTCCCACGTGCCACCGTGGTGTGAGTCAATCCTCGTCTTGAAAGTGGACGCAGTGCAGGGAAAACAGGTTTCCCTGTAATGGACTAAGACATCTGGGGGACTCTGGGAACGGTGGCACGACCCTGGAGTTCCTCTCGCCTTTCCTGTGGAGAGCGCCTGCTCTTGAGATGCGACCGGGAACGCCGGGAATTATTTCCGGAGCAAGCAGGGAAAGGATCCCTCTTCTCGAGCTAGGAGGCGGAAACAGGGGCTCCTCTGGATGTAGGCGGGACTCTCGTGCTTCGTCTCGAGTGGAGACGGGTATGTCGGGGAACTTCTTGAGTTTCAGCAAGGGTGTGAAGGACCCGTTGGAAGTTCCAAAGTTTAGGTGTGATTAGCCTCGAGACGCCTCTGCAGAAATGGGGCCTCATCTCGCCTGGAGGGGAGAACCTCCTTGATTTTCTCGAGTTGCGGCAGGTGCTCTCGACTTATGACGGGCCCTAGGGACCCGCTCTGGTGGCCTCCGGAAAGGAGAGTCCCCATGCGAGTTGCTCGGTGGCCTCTCGGGATTCCTCTCCGTCGATGCTGGGGCCTAAAGACCTTGTGTGGAGTCAGTGCCGGGAACCTGAGGATTCCTCTACAGTGCTGACATGGATCTTGGGGTACTTCTGGAGTCTCCCCAGGGGAGTCATTCCTCGTCTCGAGTGGGGCATGCACGTGCGCTTTCCTCTCGTGCTGTAGCAGCAGTGTCGCGCTTCCATTCGCGTGGATCAAGGGATCTGTGGCTTTCCCTCGAGGCTTTCCCAAGAAGCTTTCCCACGAGGCTTTCCCAAGAGGCTTTCCCACAGGGCTGTCCCACGTGCCACCGTGGTGTGAGTCGATCCTCGGCTTGAAAGTCAAGGCAGTGCAGGGAAAACAGGTTTCCCTGGAATGGACTGAGACATCTGGGGGACTCTGGGAATGTGGCACGACCCTGGAGTTCCTAACGCCTTTCCTGTGGAGAGCGCCTCCACGTGAGATGCGACGGGGAACGCCGGGAATTCTTTCCCGACCACGCAGGGAAAGGATCCCTCCTCTCGATCTAGGAGGCGGAAACGGGGCTCCTGTCGATGTGGGCGGGACTCTCGTGCTTCCTCTCGAGTGGAGACGGGTATGTCGGGGAACTTCTTGAGTTGCAGCAAGGGTGTGAAGGACCCTTTGGAAGTTCAGAGTTTAGGTGTGATTAACCTCGAGACCCCTCAGTAGAAATGAGCCTCATCTCGCCTGGAGGGGAGAACCTCCTGTTTTTTCTCGAGTTGCGGCAGGTGCTCTCGACTTACGACGGGGACCTCCGCTCTGGTGGCCTCAGGCCAGTCATGCGATTGTTCGGGGCCTCTCGGGTTTCCCCGTCGGCTGGGGGACCTAAGACCTAGTGTGGAGTCAGTGCTGGAACCTGAGGATTCCTCTCCAGTGCTGACATGGATCTTGGGGTACTTCTGGAGTCTCCCCAGGGGAGTCAGTCCTCGTCTCGAGTGGGGCATGCACGTGCGCTTTCCTCCCCAGCTGTAGCAGCAGTGTCACGCTTCCCTTCGCGTGGACCAAGGAATCAGGAGCTTTCCCTCGATGCTTTCCAACGAGGCTTTCCCACGAGGCTTTCCCACAGGGCTGTCCCACGTGCCACCGTGGTGTGAGTCGATCCTCGCTTGAAAGTCGAGGCAGTGCAGGGAAA
>NW_017206527.1:0-4837 GCF_001704415.2 Capra hircus | reverse complement strand
CACGTGCATGCCCCACTCGAGACGAGGACTGACTCCCCTGGGGAGACTCCAGAAGTACCCCAAGATCCATGTCAGCACTGGAGAGGAATCCTCAGGTTCCGGCACCCACTCCACCCGAGATCGTAGGCCCCGGCATCGACGGGAGAGGAATAGCGACAGGACCTCTAGCAACTCGCATGGGGACTGGCCTTTCCTGAGGTCACCAGCGCGGGTCCATGAGGTCCCCGTCGTAAGTCGAGAGCACCTGCCGCAACTCGGTAAAATCCAGGAGGTTCTCCCCTGCAGGTGAGATGAGGCCCGTTTCCACTGAGGTGTCTCGAGGCTAATCACACGTGAACTCTGGAACGTCTAAAGAGTCTTTCACAGTCATGCAGCAACTCAAGAAGTTCCCCGACATACCCGTCTCCACTCAAGTGGAAGCACGAGGGTCCCGGCCACATCCAGAGGAGCTCCGTTTCCGGCTCGTAGCTCGAGATGAGGGATCATTTCCCTACTTGGTCGGGAAAGAATTCCCGGCATTCCATCGCATCTCAAGAGGAGGCGCTCTCCAAACGAAAGGGAGAGGAACTGCAGGGTCGTGACACCATTCCAAGACTCCCCAGATGTCTCAGTCCATTCCACAGGAACCTGTTTTCCCTGCACTGCCTCGGCTTTCACGCCGAGGATTGACTCACACCACCCTGACACGTGGGACAGCCCTGTGGGAGAGCCTCCTGGGAAAGACTCGAGGGAAAGTCACAGATCCTTTGGTCCACGCAAGCAGAAGCGTGACACTGCTGCTACAGCATGGGAGGAAAGGGAACGCTCATGCCCCACTCGAGACGAGGCCTGAATCCACTGGGGAGACTCCAGAGGTACCCCAAGATCCATGTCAGCACTGGAAAGGAATCCTCATGTTCCGGCACCGACTGCACACAAGGTCTTAGGCCCGACATCGACGGGAGAGGAATCCCGAGAGGCCCCGAGCAACTCGCATGGGGACTGGCCTTTCCTCAGGCCAACAAAGCGGGTCCTTGAGGTCCAGGTCGTAAGTTGAGAGCACCTGCCGCAACTCGAGAAAATCCAGGAGGTTCTCCCCTCCAGGTGAGATGAGGCCCATTTCCGCTGAGACGTATCGAGGCTAATCACACCTAACCTCTCGAACTTCCAAAGAGTCCTTCACACCCTTGCTTCAAACTCAAGAAGTTCCCCGACATAACCGTCTGCACTTGAGAGGAAGCACAAGAATCCCGCCCACATCCAGTGGAGCCCCTTTTCTGCCTCCTAGCTCGAGAGGAGGGATCCTTTCCCTGAGTGTTCGGTCAAGAATTTCCGGCGTTCCCGTCGCATCTCAAGAGGAGGCGCTCTCCACACTAAAGACGAGAGGAACTCCAGGGTCGTGCCACCATTCCCTGAGTCCCCATGTGTCTCAGTCCATTACAGGGAAAACTGTTTTCCCTGCACTGCCTCGACTTTCAAGGCCGAGGATCGACTCACACCACGGTGGCACGTGTGACAGCCCTGTGGGAAAGCCTCGTGGAAAGCCTGGAGGGAAAGCCACAGATCCCTTGATCCACGGCAAGGGAAGCGTGACACTGCTGCTACAGATCGAGAGGAAATCGCACGTGAATGCCCAATTCGAGACGAGGACTGACTCCCCTGTGGAGACTCCAGAATTACCCAAATCCATGTCAGCACTGGAGAGGAATCCTCAGGTTCCGGCAGCGATTCCACACAAGGTCTTAGGCCCCGGCATCGACGGGAGAGGAATCCCGAGAGACCCCGAGCTACTCCCATGGGGATTGTCCTTTCCTGAGGCCACCATAGCGGGTTCCTGAGGTCTCCGTCATATTTTGAGAGCACCTGCCACAACTCGAGAAAATCCAGGAGGTTTTCCCCTCCAGGCGAGATGAGGCCCATTTCCGCAGAGGCGTCTCGAGGCTAATCACACCTAACCTCTGGAACTTACAAAGGGTCCTTCACCCCTTGCAGCAAATCAAGAAGTTCCCCGACATACCCGTCTCCACTCGGGAGGAATCATGAGACTCCCGCCCTCATCCAGAGAAGCCCCGTTTCCGCCTCCCAGCTCGAGAGGAGGGATCCTTTCCCTGCGTGGTGGGGAAAGAATTCCCGGCGTTCCCGTCGCATCTCAAGAAGAGGCGCTCTCCACAGGAAAGGCGAGAGGAACTCCAGGGTCGTGCCACCATTCCAGAGTCCCCCAGATGTCTCAGTTCATTCCAGGGAAACCTGTTTTCCCTGTACTGCCTCGACTTTCAAGCCGAGGATTGACTCACACCACGGTGGCACGTGGGACAGCCCTGCGGGAAAGCCTTCCGGGAAAGCCTCGTGGGAAAGCCTCGAGGGAAAGCCTCGTGGGAAAGCCACAGATCCCTTAATCCACGCGAAGGGGAGCATGACAATGCTGCTACAGCTCGGGAGGAAAGAACATGTGCATTGCCCCCACTGGCGACGAAGTCTGACTCCCCCGGGGAGACTCCAGAAGTACCCCAAGATCCATGTCAGCCCTGGAGAGGAATCCTCAGGTTCCGGCAACTGACTCCACACAAGGTCCTATGCCGGGGTCCAGCCCCGGTGGATCCAGGGAATTCGAAGGGTGGACGGCGTTGGCGTGGAAAGACTTGTTTATTTATTAATGTAAGATTAGATTAGGAAACTATTAGTGTAGTAAGAAGATTAAGTGGACGAAGAGGGCTGAATAGCTTGGTTTACGCGGACGGCCAATAAAATTCCAGACAAGGACTTTGCACCACCTACGTTGGGCCACCGGCGCCCGCTTGAATATCTAAGGGTGCCTCGGCCTTAAGCTCCCTTTCGTGCGGGTCTTAACAGCCAGGGCAAGTAAGTAGACCTGGCGAGCCTCCGCACTCCAGGTGGAGATTCAGCCTGAAGTTAAAGTAAAGAGCAGAGAGAAGGAAAGGTAGAGAAGAAGAAAGAGAGAGAAAGACACGGGGGGAGCCAGAGTCCCAAGAAACCAGGCTGAGAGACTAGTTCGAGAAGCTGGTCCGAGAAACTTGCCCCCGGCCCCTGGCCTCCTCCTTTATTGTTCAGAAGGCCTTTTATACTTTTGATAAAACATGGAGATCAATGGATAACACAAAATTATGTAGTGTTCGCAACCCAGATTCTTTCTGTATATCATTTTGTATACAAAAGGTCTCAGGTGATTTACATTATCTTCTGGCCAAGAGGCTTGTTAACACTTTTTGGCTCTCTTCCTTAATGAATGTTAACTTTGTTTATCCTGAAGTGTTTTTCTTTAATCTGCATCTCCTTAAAGCATTAAAGTTACATCTCTATAGAACAAAGGTGCAGTGGGTTATAACAAAGAAGGTACTTAACTCAAAGATCTAATGTTGCTAATACCATCTCTACTACTTGTTTTTCTATATACCAACTATATCCTAAAAATAAAGGATATGAAAATTTGGGCAGCAAGCATTGACCCAAAAAATGAAACTTTTAATCAGTCCTATTCTACAGATTTTGACTCCTCGGAAGCTCCTGCATTCCTAGGATGTTTTAAGCTTCCTGTGCCTCCTGCGGTCAGGAGGCCTCAAACAATCACAAGCGCAGCTGTACGAGTCCTACAGGCAGGCTAGAAAGCCATCAGAGGGTTTTTGGATTGAAACACTCTTTTCAAATGCAGAAGACTAACGCCCTGAATTGACTTTTTCCAGAAAAGGTCAGAAGAGTGAAAAAGCAGAGCACAAAAACCGGCAGATTTTTGTTGGGGTACATGATTAAAAATTTCCAGAGGGGTCCCTGAAGTCTGAGCACGCCTTGCGTATGTCAGCTTCCTTCCTCATAACCTTGTCACGGGCGGGGCTTCCTCACAGTGGCTCCCGGCAGTCTTAGGCCCGCATCGACGGGAGAGGAATCCCGAGAGGCCCCCGAGCAACTCGCATGGGGACTGGCCTTTCCTGAGGCCACCAAGAGCGGGTCCCTGAGGTCCCCGTCGTAAGTCGAGAGCACCTGCCGCAACTCGAGAAAATCCAGGAGGTTCTCCACTGCAGGCGAGATGAGGCCCATTTCCGCTGAGGCGTCTCGAGGTAATCACATCTAACCTCTGGAACTTCCAAAGGATCCTTCACACCTTTGCTGCAACTCAGGAAGTTCCCCGACATACCCGTCTCCACTCGAGAGGAAGCACGAGAGTCCCGCCCACATGCACAGGACCCGCGTTTCCGCCTCATAGGACGAGAGGAGGAATCCTTTCCCTGCGTGATGGGGAAAGAATTCCCGGCATTCCCGTCCATCTCAAGAGAGGATGCGCTCTCACAGGAAAGGCGAGAGAACTCCAGGTCGGGCCACCATTCCAGAGTCTCCCAGATATCTCAGTCCATTCCAGGGAAATCTGTTTTCCCTGCACTGCCTCGACTTTCAAGTCGAGGATCGACTCACACCACGGGGGCACGTGGGACAGCCCTGTGAGAAAGACTCGTGGGAAAACCTCGTGGGAAAGCCTCGAGGGTAATCCACAGATGCCTTGATCCACTCGAAGGGAAGCGTGAAAATGCTGCTACAGCTCGGGAGGAAAGCGCACGTGCATGCCCCCACACGAGACGAGATCTGACTCCACTGGGGAGACTCCAGAAGTACCCCAAACTCCATGTCAGCACTGGAGAGGAATCCTCAGGTTCCGGCAATGACTCCACACAAGGTCTTAGGCCCGGAATCGACGGGAGAGGAATCCCGAGAGACCCACCGAGCATCTCGCATGGGGACTGGCCTTTCCTGAGGCCACCAGAGCATATCTCTGAGGTCCAAGTCGTAAGTCGAGAGCTCAGCTGGCAACTCGAGAAATCCAGGAGGTTCTCCCTCCAGGCGAGATGTGGCC
>NW_017206526.1:0-4838 GCF_001704415.2 Capra hircus | reverse complement strand
GGAAAGCAAAGACTCCTCCATACATCTCCTCTATCCCTTTGCTCTGGAGGAGAGCTCTAGTGAGCCTAGGTCTTTCAGGAAAATTCTTGGCTTGGACAGGATCTCACCCTGTTGTGAACCTGCATACCCAACCAGGGCCACAGAGCACCTGTTCAGTAAAGTGGGCCCTGAAAGGGTGCAGCCTAGCAAGAGCTTGAAAACCATTCAATTGCTGTTTTTGTACCTCTGACAGAGCGAGCTTGCCTCCACCCTTTGGCAGTGAGGAGAAAAGAGGCATGACACCCTCCCCAAGGGGACATGGGGCCTATTCGAGAGGAAAGGCCCCTTGTGGAGATGAGGCCAGGAAGGCACACAGTCGTGTCAAACACACTCCCACTGCTTGCTTCTTCAGGGGCACTCCGCTATCAGCTAGGAATGTCTTTGCAATGATCACAAAGGGAAGGGGAGATACAGGGCCCTGCTTCTGGACCTCCGGTGCTCTGAGCAAATCTCGAAGTCTCCCGTTGGTCAAGGTCAAGGTCAAGTTCAAGGTCAAGTCAGTCAAGTTCAAGGTCAATTCAAGTTCAAGGTCTCAAGTTCAGGTCAAGTTCAAGTTCAAGGTCAAGGTCAAGTCAAGTCAAGTTCAAGGTCAAGTTCAAGTTCAAGGTCAAGGTCAAGGTCAAGTTCAAGTTCAAGGTTCAAGTTCAAGTTCAAGTTCAAGGTCAAGTCAAGGTCAAGTTCAAGGAAGTTCAAGTCAAGGTCAATTTCAAGTTCAAAGGTCAAGGGTCAAGTTCAAAGTCAAGGTCAAGTTCAAGTTCAAGGGCAGGGCAAGGCCAAGCCCAAGACAAGCAAGGGCAAGGGCAAGGGCAAGGGGCCAAGGCAAAGGCCAAGGCCACCAAGCGAAGCCCAAAACCCCGTAACGCCTGACAAAAGGCAGAAGCCACTAGGCCCCTGTGCAGAGGAAGCCACTGAAGGCAGCAAGGCCACAGAGCTCCCCGACTCCCATTCCCACAGAAGATGTGAGGATAAAGGGCCTCATCCCAGCACAGCACCCGCTCCCACCACCCCGCAACCCCGGCCCCCGCCCCCGCAGCACGCACCCTGAAACAACACTGTCTTCCCAGAAAAGAGAACGGAGAAGCCATGTGTGTGCCAAAGGAGCAAGATGAACGAACGATGCCATGCCCTCCAACTTTGGGCACACCTGACGCCTCGGAACCCCGGGCCTGGCCGATGGGTCCCCGCCGTTCTTGGGTGGGAGGGGGGTCAACACATTGGCCGAGAGCCCTTGCCCAGGCCACCCGCAAATCCCCTGAGATGTGATCCGACCACAGGGACCGAGGGCAAACGTACCGCTTGAGGTGCTGGAGGAGCCAGACGAAGCCATGGTGGGAGAGGCACACGGGCACGCTGCAGACTGCTGGCCGAGTGGGCGGGGACCCAGCAGCTTAGGACTCTGGAGAACGGGAGGCGTCTCCGCCACCATTGACGTCAATAGGGTTTGGGTGGGTAGATGGTGGGGGTCGCCCCTGGCCTCTTTCCAAGCAGAGACCCTGGACGGAGTCCCGTGGAGCGAGTGGGCTTTTCCCGGGCACGGCTGAGCCCTGGACCGCCAAGATCCCCGTTGGGGTGGGCGGGCAGTTCGCGCGCTTTGGTTTGTGGCCCTCCCTCGCAGCGGGGGGTGGGATCAACCCCGGGTGGATCAATCAGGGGCCCTCAGCAGTGCCAAGGGAGCTCACCGCCCAGGAAACGCCCCAAGGTCCCTTTGAATTGGCCACCAACGCCCCCTTTCCCAGCCTGCCTTGCTCTGGGATTTCCCGCCTTTTCACATTCCACAGGTCCCTGGGCCTCGACTGTCCCCCGCTGGCTCCTCCGAGGCATTCCGGGACACCAGACGCTCTCTCCAGCGCCTCCACCTAGATCCCTCGCTGTCCTCGCCTCCGTTTCCCCCATGCCCCCTCCCCAACTCCTCCGTGGGCTCTTGGCGTCCTTTCCCTACAGCAGTCACAGAGTGCCACCCCCGAGGGCTTTGAGTTGCCTGGAGCCCAAGGCTCCGGCCAGAGACCTGAGGGGCCAGCGTCTGGACTGGCAGCTAATGCCATTTGGGGCTTTTCTCACGTGGAGCCTGAGGCCCGCACCTCCGCGGGCAAACCCCCAGCGCGAGTGCCCTGGAGATACCCGCCCAAGGGGACAGTGTACCCCCTACTGTGGGGAAGGAGGTTCCTGTTTTCCTCTGCACTGGTTCGACTTTCACGCCGAGGATCGACTCACACCATGATGGCAAGTGGAATAGCCCTGTGGGAAAGCCTCATGGGAAAGACTCCAGGGAAAGCCACAGATTCCTTGATCCACGAGAAGGGAAGCGTGACACTGCTGCTACCGCTCGGGAGGAAAGCGCACGTGCATGACCCCACTCGAGCCGAGGACTGACGCCACTTGGGAGACTCCAGAAGTACGCCAAGATCCATGTCAGCACTGGAGAGGAATCCTCAGGTTCTCGGTCCCGACTCCACACAAGGTCTTAGGCCCCGGCATCGACGGGAGAGGAATCCTGAGAGGCCCCCTAGCACCTCGCATGGGGACTGGCCTTTCCTGAGGTCACCAGAGCGGGTCCCTGAGGTCTCCGTCGTAACTCGAGAGCACCTGCCGCAACTAGAGAAAATCCAGGAGGTTCTCCCCTCCAGGCGAGATGAGGCCCATTTCCGCTGAGGCGTCTCGAGGCTAATCACACCTAACCTCTGGAACTTCGAAAGGGTCCTTCACACCCTTGCTGCAAGTCAAGAAGTTCTCCGACATACCCATCTCCACTCGAGAGGAAGGACGAGGGTCCCGCCCACATTTCCGTCAGAGAGCCTGCGTTCTCCGTCCTCTGTAGAGCGTCGAGAAGGAGGGAATTCTTTCCCGACGATCGAGGGAAAGGATCCCTCTTCTCGAGCTACGAGGCGGAAACGGCAGGCTCCTCTGGATGTGGCGGGACCCTCGTCCTTCCTCTCGAGTGGAGATGGGTATGTCGGAGAACTTCTTGAGTTGCAGCAAGGGTGTGAAGGACCCTTTCGAAGTTCCAGAGGTTAGGTGTGATTAGCCTCGAGACGCCTCAGCGGAAATGGGCCTCATCTCGCCTGGAGGGGAGAACCTCCTGGATTTTCTCTAGTTGCGGCAGGTGCTCTCGAGTTACGACGGAGACCTCAGGGACCCGCTCTGGTGACCTCAGGAAAGGCCAGTCCCCATGCGAGGTGCTAGGGGGCCTCTCAGGATTCCTCTCCCGTCGATGCCGGGGCCTAAGACCTTGTGTGGAGTCGGGACCAGAACCTGAGGATTCCTCTCCAGTGCTGACATGGATCTTGGCGTACTTCTGGAGTCTCCCAAGTGGCGTCAGTCCTCGGCTCGAGTGGGGTCATGCACGTGCGCTTTCCTCCCGAGCGGTAGCAGCAGTGTCACGCTTCCCTTCTCGTGGATCAAGGAATCTGTGGCTTTCCCTGGAGTCTTTCCCATGAGGCTTTCCCACAGGGCTATTCCACTTGCCATCATGGTGTGAGTCGATCCTCGGCGTGAAAGTCGAACCAGTGCAGAGAAAACAGGAACCTCCTTCCCCACAGTAGGGGGTACACTGTCCCCTTGGGCGGGTATCTCCAGGGCACTCGCGCTGGGGGTTTGCCCGCGGAGGTGCGGGCCTCAGGCTCCACGTGAGAAAAGCCCCAAATGGCATTAGCTGCCAGTCCAGACGCTGGCCCCTCAGGTCTCTGGCCGGAGCCTTGGGCTCCAGGCAACTCAAAGCCCTCGGGGTGGCACTCTGTGACTGCTGTAGGGAAAGGACGCCAAGAGCCCACGGAGGAGTTGGGGAGGGGGCATGGGGGAAACGGAGGCGAGGACAGCGAGGGATCTAGGTGGAGGCGCTGGAGAGAGCGTCTGGTGTCCCGGAATGCCTCGGAGGAGCCAGCGGGGGACAGTCGAGGCCCAGGGACCTGTGGAATGTGAAAAGGCGGGAAATCCCAGAGCAAGGCAGGCTGGGAAAGGGGGCGTTGGTGGCCAATTCAAAGGGACCTTGGGGCGTTTCCTGGGCGGTGAGCTCCCTTGGCACTGCTGAGGGCCCCTGATTGATCCACCCGGGGTTGATCCCACCCCCCGCTGCGAGGGAGGGCCACAAACCAAAGCGCGCGAACTGCCCGCCCACCCCAACGGGGATCTTGGCGGTCCAGGGCTCAGCCGTGCCCGGGAAAAGCCCACTCGCTCCACGGGACTCCGTCCAGGGTCTCTGCTTGGAAAGAGGCCAGGGGCGACCCCCACCATCTACCCACCCAAACCCTATTGACGTCAATGGTGGCGGAGACGCCTCCCGTTCTCCAGAGTCCTAAGCTGCTGGGTCCCCGCCCACTCGGCCAGCAGTCTGCAGCGTGCCCGTGTGCCTCTCCCACCATGGCTTCGTCTGGCTCCTCCAGCACCTCAAGCGGTACGTTTGCCCTCGGTCCCTGTGGTCGGATCACATCTCAGGGGATTTGCGGGTGGCCTGGGCAAGGGCTCTCGGCCAATGTGTTGACCCCCCTCCCACCCAAGAACGGCGGGGACCCATCGGCCAGGCCCGGGGTTCCGAGGCGTCAGGTGTGCCCAAAGTTGGAGGGCATGGCATCGTTCGTTCATCTTGCTCCTTTGGCACACACATGGCTTCTCCGTTCTCTTTTCTGGGAAGACAGTGTTGTTTCAGGGGGCGTGCTGCGGGGGGCGGGGCCGGGGTTGCGGGGGTGGGGAGCGGTGCTGTGCTGGGATGAGGCCCTTTATCCTCACATCTTCCTGTGGGAATGGGAGTCGGGGAGCTCTGTGGCCTTGCTGCCTTCAGTGGCTTCCTCTGCACAGGGGCCTAGTGG
>NW_017206525.1:0-4838 GCF_001704415.2 Capra hircus | reverse complement strand
ATCCAGAGGAGCCCGGATTCCGCTCCTAGTTCGAGAGGTGGGATCCTTTCCCTGCGTGGTGGGGAAAGAATTCCCGCGTTCCCGTTGCATCTCAAGAGGAGGCTCTCCACAGGAAAGGCGAGAGAACTCCAGGGTCTTGCCACCATTCCCAGAGTCCCCCATATGTCTCAGTCCATTCAGGGGAAACCTGTTTCCCTGCACTGCCTCGACTTTCAAGCCGAGGATTGACTCACACCACGGTGGCACATGGGACAGCCCTGTGGAAAGCCTCGTGGAAAGCCTCCTGGGAAAGCCTCCATGGAAAGTCACATATCACTTGATGCATGCGATGAAGCGTGACACTGCTACTACAGCTCGGGAGGAAGGCGCACGTTCATGCCCCCACTAGAGACGAGGACAGACTCCCCTGGGGAGACTCCAGAAGTACCCAAGTCCATGTCAGTACTGGAGAGGAAACCTCAGGTTCCCGCACCGACTCCACACAAGGTCTTAGGCCCGGCATCGACGGGAGTGGAATCCCGAGAGGCCCCGAGCAACTCGCATGGGGACTGGCCTTTCCTGAGGCCACCAGAGAGGGTCCATGAGGTCCCCGTCGTAAGTCGAGAGCACCTGCCGCAACTCGAGAAAATCCAGGAGGTTCTCCCCTCCAGGCGAGATGAGGCCCATTTCCGCTGAGGCGTCTCGAGGCTAATCACACCTAACCTCTGGAACTTCCAAAGGGTCCTTCACACCCTTGCTGCAACTCATGAAGTTCCCCGACATACCCGTCTCCACTCTAGAGGAAGCACGAGAGTCCGCCCACATCCAGAGGAGCCCCGTTTCCGCCTGATAGATCCAGAGGAGGGATCGTTTCCCTGCGTGGTCGTGAAAAGAATTCCCGGCGTTCCCGGCGCATCTCAAGAGGATGCGCTCTCCACAGGAAAGGCAAGAGGAACTCGAGGGTCGTTCCACCATTCCCAGAGTCCGCCAGAAAATTCCTTGTCGGGAATTTTATTGGCCTTCCGCGTAAACCTAGCTATTCAGCCTTTTTCCTCCAGTTAATCTTCTTACTACCCTATAATTTCTTAATCTCATCTTACATTAATAAATACACAAGACTTTCCACGTCAACGCCGTCCATCCGTCGAATTCCCTGGATCCAGCGGGGCTGGACCCCGGCACACTGAGATATCTGGGGGACTCTTGGAATGATGGCACGACACTGGAGTTTCTCTCGCCTTTCCTGTGGAGAGCGCCTCCTCATGAGATGCGACGGGAACACCGGGAATTCTTTCCGGAACATACAGGGAAAGGATACCTGACCGCGAGGTACGAGGCGGAAACGGGGCTCCTTTGGATGTGGGCGGGACTCTCGTGCTTCCCTCTCGAGTGGAGACCGGTATGTTCGGGGCAACTTCTTGAGTTGTAGACAAGTGTGTGAAGGACCCTTTGGAAGTTCCAGGGTTAGCGTCTGATTAGCCTCGAGACGCCTCAGCACAAATGGGCCTCATCTACGCCTGCGAGGGGAGAACCTCCTGGATTTTCTCGAGTTGCGGCAGGTGCTCTGCAACTTACAGACGGGGACCTCAGGGACCCGCTCTGGTGGGCCTCAGGAAAGGCCATTCCCCATGCGAGTTGCGCGCCGGGCCTCTCTGGGGATTCCTCTTCCCGTTCCGAATTGCCCGGGGCCAAGACCTTGTGTGGAGTCGGTGCCGGAACCTGAGGATTCCTCTCCAGTGCTGACATGCATCTTGCGGTACTTCTGGAGTCTCCCCAGGGGAGTCAGTCCTCGTCTCGAGTGGGGGCATGCACGTTCGCTTTCCTCCCGAGCTGTAGCAGAACTGTCACGCTTCCCCTTGGATCAAGGGATCTGTGGCTTTCCCTCGAGGCTTTCCACGAGGCTTTCCCACGAGGCTTTCCCACAGGGCTGTCCCACGTGCCACCGTGGTGTGAGTCGATCCTCGGCTTGAAAGTCGAGGCAGTGCAGGGAAAACAGGTTTCCCTGGAATGGACTGAGACATCTGGGGACTCTGGGAATGGTGGCACGACCCTGGAGTTCCTCTCGCCTTTCCTGTGGAGAGCGCCTCCTCTTGAGATGAGACAGGAACGCCGGGATTCTTTCCTGACCATGCAGGGAAAGGATCCCTCCTCTCGAGCTAGGAGGCGGAAACGGGGCTCCTCTGGATGTGGCGGGTCTCTGGTGCTTCTCTTGTGTGGAGACGGGTATGTCGGGGAACTTCTTGAGTTGCAGCAAGGGTGTGAAGGACCCTTTGGAAGTTCCAGAGGTTAGGTGTGAATAGCCTCGAGACGCCTCAGCAGAAATGGGCCTCATCTCGCCTGCAGGGGAGAACCTCCTGGATTTTCTCGAGTTTCAGCAGGTGCTCTCCAGTTACGACTGGGACTTATGTAACCCGCTCTGGTCTGCTCAGGAAATGCCAGTCACTTGCGAGTTGCTAAGGGCCTCTCGGATTCCTCTCCGGTCGATGACGGGGCCTAAGACCTTGTTTGGAGTCGGTGCCCGAACCTGAGGTTTCCTCTCCAGTGCTGACATGGATCTTGGGGTACTACTGGAGTCTCCACAGGGGAGTCATCTTCGTCTCCAATGGGGGCATGCACGTGCGCTTTTCTCCGAGCAGAGCAATTTTCCCGTTGGGTTGATCAAGGGGTTTCTTGTTTTGGTCTTTCCCACGAGGCTTTCCCACAGGGCTGTCCCACGTGCCACCATCGTGTGAGTCGGTCCTCCGCGTGAACGTCGAGGCAGTGCAGGGTAAACAAATTCCTCTGGAAAGGACTGAGACATCTGGGGGACTATTGGAATGGTGGAACGACCCTGGAGTTCCTCTCACCTTTCTTGTGGAGCGTGCCTCCTCTTGAGATGCGACAGGTACGACAGGAATTCTTTCCCGGCCAATCAGGGAAAGCATCCCTCACATTGAGCTAGGAGGGGGAATTGGGGCTCCTCTGGATGTGGGTGGTACCCTGGTGATTCCTATGTAGTGGCGACGGGTCTCTCCTGGATCTTCTTGAGTTGCAACAAGGGTGTGAAGGACCCTTTGGAAGTTCCAGAGGTTAGGTGTGATTAGCCTCGAGACGTCTCAGTGGAAATGGGCCTCATCTCGCCTGAAGGGGAGAATCTCCTTCATTTTCTCGAGTTGTGGCAGGTGCTCTCGACTTACGACGGGGACCTCAGGGACCCGTTCTGTTGGCCTTAGGAAGACCAGTCCCCATGCGAGTTGCTAGAGGCCTCTCGGGATTCCTCACCGGTAGATGCCCGGGCCCAAGACCTTCGGTGGAGTGGGGCCAGAACCTGAGTATTCCTCTCCAGTGCTGACATGTTTTTGGGATACTTCTGAAGTCTCCCAAGGGGAATCAGTCCTCGTCTCGAGTGGGGGCATGCGCATGCTCCTTCCTCCCGAGCTGTAGCAGCAGTGTCATGCTTCCCGTCGCTGGATCAATGGAATCTGTGGCTTTTCCTCTAGGCTTTTCCTAGAGGATTTCCCACGAGGCTTTCCCACAGGGCTGTCCCCCGTGCCACCGTGGTGTGAGGCGATCCTCGGCATGAAAGTTTAAGCACTCTGTAAAAACAAGATCCTCTGGAATGGACTGAGACATCTGGGACGCTTTGAATGGTGGCACGACCATGGAGTTCCTCTCTCCCTTCCTGTGGAGAGCGCCTCCACCTGAGATGCGACGGGAATGCCGGAAGTTCTTTCCCGACCAAGCAGGGAAAGGATCCCTCATCTCTAGCTAGGAGGATGAAACGGGGCTACTCTGGATGTGGGCAGGACCCTCGTGTTTCCTCTCGAGTGGAGATGGGAATGTCGGGGAACTTCTTGAGTTGCAGCAAGGGTGTGAAGGACCCTTTGGAAGTTCCAGAGATTAGATGTTTAGCCTCGAGACACCTCATTGGAAATGGGCCTCATCTCGCCTGGAGGGGAGAACCTCCTGGATTTTCTCGAGTTGCGGCAGGTGCTCCCGACTTACGACGGGGACCTCAGGGACCCGCTCTGGTGGCTTCATCAAAGGCCAGTCCCCATGCCAGATGCTGGGGGGCTTCTCTTGATAACTCTCCTGTTGATGCCCGGCCGAACAACTTGTGTGGATTCGGGGCCGGAACCTGACGTTTCCTCTGCAGTGCTGACATGGATATTGGGTTCTTCTGGAGTCTCCCCTGGAGAGTCAATCCTCCTCTCAAGTGAGGGCACGCACGTGTGCTTTCCTCCCGAGCTGTAGCAGCAGGGTCACGCTTCCCGTCGTGTGGATCAAGGGATCTGTGGCTTTCCCTGGAGGCTTTCCACGAGGCTTTCTCACAGGGCTTTCCCTCGTGCCACCGTGGTGTGAGTTGATCCTCAGCGTGAAAGTCGAGGCAGTGCAGGGAAAACAGGTTCCTCTGAATTGGACTGATGCTGGGAGCCAGTATGAGGACTCCGCCCGTGATAACGTCATGAGGAAGAAAGCTGACATAGGCATGGTGTGTTCAGACTTCAGGGACCCCTCTGGAAGTTCCTACGCACGTACCCAACAAAAATCTGCCGGCTTTTTTGCTCTGCTTTTCCACTCTTCTGACATTTCTGGAAAAAGTCAATTCAGGGCTTTAGTCTTCTGCATTTGAAAGAGTGTTTTCAATCCAAAACCCTCTGAATGCTTTCTAGCCTGCCTGCAGGACTCGTACAGCTGGGCATGTGATTGTTTGAGGCCTCCTTTCCCCAGGAGGCACAGGAAGCTTAAAAACATCCTAGGAATGTAGGGGCATCCGAGGAGTCAAAATCTTTATAATAGGACTGATTAAAAGTTTCATTTTTTGGGTCAATGCTTGCTGCTAAATTTTCATATCCTTTATTTTAGATAGAGTTGGTATA
>NW_017206524.1:0-4838 GCF_001704415.2 Capra hircus | reverse complement strand
TAAACCTCTATTTGGAAGGAACAGGTTAGCTTATACAAAGGGAGACCTCCAGATCTGCTCAGAGGACCGAAGTTGCAGAGGCAGGTCGGTGTATTTTCCCTTCACTTTGCGATCCTTGCAAAGACATTCCTTGCTGATAGATGATTCAGCAAGGGCCTTTGAGACTGTTGTTTTCTTTCCTAGGTTCAAAGATTCCTTCAGTTCCTAATATAGATATCCTAGAAATTATGTGACATCCGTGAATATCTGATATGTCCTGCGTCAAATGCTGTCAGTTATAATTCCAGTTATCATAATTAAAGCATTTTCAAGTCGCAGCAGTGACCAGATTACATTGTCAATTTCTATTTAATCAGGTTTTAACCATGTCCTCTATGGTTTCACACTGATGCCTTTGCCAGAAATACTGCTACTTCAAGATATATGGAATATACTTTTTTTAAGCTTACCGATAATTTGTTTGTTTGTTTGTTTTGTCTTCTGGTAAGCTGGCACCAGATGGAATTTAGTCTCCTCTCTAGGTTAAGAGAACAAAGTTTCTTAGAATGCCAATTTTTGATAACAGACTATAAGTTTCTTTACCTTTCATTGATTTATAATTGTTTTCATCATCTGTTTTTTTACTTCGGTAAAGTAAATAAGCCTTATTTAAGATTTTGGTACATGTAGGATGGACTAAGCTTTCCCCACTCTTTGCAAGTTCCCTTAACCCTTCAGATTCTTCTCGTGGGACCAAGATCTCACTTTCCTCCAGAGGGACAATCCAAGCTTTTTATTAGTTGATCTGCCCCTGACATCAGAGTCAATTTGAGCACGATTTGGCCTATAATTTAGGCATGAAACTATGACTACATAAAGAAAAGGTGACTTTATGATTCAGGGATGGCCATGATATGCCTTGCACTTCAGAGAAAATGGGTTAAAATGATTTTTTTTTTCTTCAAAACTGCACAGCCAGTTCTTTCAGCATATGCAATTGAAAACATCTAGTCATTAGGTCAGTTTTTCATTCCAATCCCAAAGAAAGGGCAATGACAAAGAATATTCAAGCTGCTGCTGCACAATTGCCACTCATCTCACACACTAGTAAAATAATGCTCAAAATTCTCCAAGTTCATATGAACTGTGAACTTCCAAATGTTCAAGAGGGATTTAAAAAATGAGAGAAACCAGAGATCAAACTGCCAACATCCACTGGATCATTCAAATATCAATAATCTCAGATATGCAGATGACACCACCCTTATGGCAGAAAGTGAAGAAGAACTAAAGAGTCTCCTGATGAAAGTGAAAGAGGAGAGTGAAAAAGTTAGCTTAAAGCTCAGCATTCAGAAAACTAAAATCATTGCATCCAGTCTCATCACTTCATGGCAAATAGATGGGAAAACATTGGAACAGCAGCAGACTATTTGGGGGGCTTGGAAATCACTGCAGGTGATGGCTGCCTCCATGAACTTAAAACATATTTATGACTCGGAAGAAAAGTGATGACCAAACTAGACAGCGTATTAAAAAGCTGAGACGTTGCTTTGCCAACAAAGATCCATCCAGTCAAGGCTATGGTTTTTCCATATGTCATGGATGGATATGAAAGATGTACTATAAAGAAAGTGACAGCTGAAAACTTGATGCTTTTGAACTGTGGTGTTGGAGAAGATGCTTGTAGGTCGCTTAGACTACAAGGAGACGCAACCACTCCATCCTAAAGGAAATCAGGTCTGAATATACATTGGAAGGACTAATACTGAACCTGAAAGTCCAATACTTGGCCACTTGATGTGAAGAGCTGACTCACTTGGAAGTTGCTTTGATTTGCCTGTGAGTGTGGGAGCCCTCCCTGGGCAAAGGGCCCTCAGGGTCATTGCCACTGAATCACGACCTCCAAGCAAGCGCATTCCAGCTGTGTGACATTCAGGAAGCAGGAGACTGGGAAAACTATCTTCCTTAGAGGAAGGAAAGTCATCCACAGAGAGTGTGTTTTCAGGCCTCTCTTTGCAGCAAGTGTTTTGCTTCTCAGACATCAGAGCTGCAGGCTTGCTCTGAGGGCCTCAATTCCAGAGTCAGGCTGTGTGTCTCACTGCACTTTCCAAGCATTGCAGGACACATTCCTAGGTTGGAGCAGTGCTTCCCATGAGGAAAGAAGCCTCGGGAGTGTGTCTGAGCGGGTTGAGTGCCATGCTAGGGTCACCTAGTCGAGGGCACCTTGCACATCCAATGGGCCCCAGGAGAGTAGCTATGGACCGGCCCCTTCGGTTGAGATATCCCAAAGCAGGGAACAAAGCTAGCTCTGTCAGAAGGAGGAAAACAGCAATGGGATGGATTTTCAAGCAGTTGCTAAGTCACACCACGTTAGGGCTCCCGGGAAAGAAATGCGAATTTTGGCCTCTAGGCCCAGTATCCAGATGTGTGCACAGGATATTTTCCCCACAGGATCCAAGAATGTTCCAGACAGACCTAAGCTCACTAGCTCTCTCCTGCCAGAGGAAATGAAATATTGTTGCTGAACCACGAAAAGATGCTGGGATTCTTGGCTTATGGAGGAGACGAATTCAATCCAGGGCCCAAGACGAGGCTTGATTGCTCAGAGCTTTTGTGCAATAGAGTTTTATTAAAGGATAAAAGGAGATAGAGAAAGCTTCTGACAGAGACATCACAAGGGGCAGAAAGCGTAACCCCTTGCTAGTGTTAGTAATGGAGTTATATACTCTCCAATAAGTTATGACAACGAACAAAAGAATGTCTGGAGGTTGTAAAGACTCACTAGACCTACTCCCATAATTGACATTTTAAGATAACAGGATTAGCCAGAAGGTTTTTCCAGAGACCATCCTCAAGAAGGATGCATGATTGTTATATAATCCTAAGGAATGTAGAGGGAAAAACAGTTTGTGCTTTCTTCCTCCTTGAGAATTCTAGAGCCCTCTCTCCTTGGGGACCCTTGAACTTCTTATAAACCTGCCTTGGCAATGACTCTCTCAGAAACATGATTGAACAGCCGTTTGGAGCTTCCTTTGACTTTTCCCTGGGAGGGAGGGAGCCCTCCCTGAGCACAGGGCCTCAGGGGCCATGGCCAATGAAAAATAATCTCCCAGCAAGTGCTTTTCAGCCCCTGTGTGACTCTCAGCCCACAGGAGGCTGAGAAAACTCTCTTCCTTGGAGGAGGGAAAGGCAGCCCAAGAGTGTGTTTTCAGGCCTGTATCTTGCAGCAAGTGTTTGGCTTGTTAGACGTAAGACCTGCAGCAGGCCTGTTCCAACAGACTCAATGCCAGAATCAGGGCCTTGTGTCTCCTGCAGTTTCCTGGCCTTGCAAACACATTCCTAGGTGAGAGCAGTCCTGCCCATGGGAAGCAGGCTGCGGGAGTGTGTCTGAGGGGGCCAGGTGTCATGCTGGGTCACCTGGTCGAGGGCACCTTGCACCTCCAATGGACCCCAGGCAAGGAGTTGCAGGCCACCACCTTGCCTCTGAAATCCCAAAATGGGGAGCAAAGCTCGCTCTGTCAGAGGAAGAAAACAGCAACAGGATGATTTTCAAGCAGTTGCTAGGCTGTACTGCGTTAGGGCTCCAAGGAAGGAAAATGCAAATTTTAGCCCCTACGACTGGTATCCAGGTGGCTCCCAGGATGATTTCCCCGCAGGATCCAAGAACGTTCCAGACAGACCTGGGGCTCACTAGCTCCCTCCTGCAGAGGAAACATGATAGAACAGCTGTTTGGAGGTTGCTTTGACTTCCCCTGGGAGGGTAGGATCCCTCCCTGGCGCAGGGCCTCAGGGGCCATTGCCGCGAGAAAATGCCCTCGAAGCCAGACCTTTCCAGCCTTGTATGACTCAGCACGGAGGAGACTGGAAGAGCTCTCTTCCTGAGGAAGGAAAGGCAGCCCCAGAGAGTGTGTTTTCACACCTGTATCTTGCAGCAAGTGTTTGGCGTCTCAGACGTCAGACCTCCAGGCCTGCTCCAACGCCTCAGTTCCAGAGTCAGGCCGTGTGTCTCCTGCATTTCTGAGCCTTGGGAACACATTCCTAGGTCAGAACAGTCCTGCCCATGCGGAAGGAGGCTTCGGGAGTGTGTCTGAGGGGGTCGGGTGCCATGCTGGGTCCAATAGACTTGGTACCTCCAATAGACCCCAGGACAACAGCGGTGGGCTCCCCCTTGGCTTCCGAAATGCCAAAGCGAGAAGCAAAGCTAGCTCTATCAGAAGGAAGGAAAGAGCAATCGATGGATTCAGGCTGTTGCTGGGCCGCACACCACTTCAGGGTCCCCCCCGAGAGGAACAGGCGCCTGTGGCCCCTAGGTCCGATATGCAGGTTAACACACCAGGGTGTGTCCCCGTAGGAGACAAGAATTTTCCTGACAGACCTAGGCTCACTAGAGCTCTCCTACAGGGCAAAAGGTAGAACAGACTGTGGATGTGACTCTGCCTTTCCCCAGCGAGCATGGGGCCTCCCTACGGCCCCGGGCTCCAGGTAAAATTGTCCCTGAAAAATGACTCCAAGAATGCTTTTCCAGCAGGCTGGGATGCAGAGTTCACAGGATGCGGGAAAGTGATCGTCCTTCAGGGAAGAAGAGGCAGCCACCAGTGCTGTGTTTGCAAGCCTGTATTTGCGAAGAAACTGGTGAGCTTCTTCAAGGGGAGACCTCCAGGTCTGCTCAGAGGACCGAAATTCCAGAGGCAGCACCATGCATCTCCCCTGTCCTTTTCTGAGCCTTGGAAAGACATTCCTAGCTTATTAGCGGTATTGCTCATGAAGAAGCAGGATGCAGGAATGTGTCAGACATGACTGGGTGCCTTCCTGGGTTCAGCTCCGTGAGGCGCCTTCCACTCAAAGTAGGTCCCATGCTT
>NW_017206523.1:0-4839 GCF_001704415.2 Capra hircus | reverse complement strand
GGGGAACTTCTTGAGGTGCAGCAAGGGGTGTGAAGGACCCTCTGGAAGTTCCAGAGGTTAGGTGTGATTAGCCCTCGAGATGCCTCAACGGAAATGGGCATCATCTCGCGCCTGGACGGGAGAACTCCTGGATTCTCTCGAGTTTCGGCAGGTGCTTTCGAGTTATGACGGGGACCTCAGGGACCCGGTCTGGTGGCCTCAGGAAAGTCCAGTCCCCATGCGAGTTGCTCGGGGTGTCTCCGGATATTCTCCCATCGATGACGGGGCACAAGACCATGTGTGGTGTCGGTGCCGGAACCTGAGGATTCCTCTCCAGTGCTGACATGGATCTTGGGGTACTTCTGGGTCTCCCAGGGGAGTCAGTCCTCGTCTCGAGTGGGGGCATGCACGTGCGCTTTCCTCCCGAGCTGTAGAAGCAGTGTCAAGCTTCCCTTCGCGTGGATCAAGGGATCTGTGGCTTTCCCTCGAGGCTTTCCCACTAGGCTATCCCGCGAGGCTTTTCCACAGGGCTGTCCCACTTGCCTCCGTGGTGTGAGTCGATCCTCAGCTTGAATGTCGAGGCAGTGCAGGGAAAACAGGTTTCCCTGGATTGGACTGAGACATCTGGGGACTCTGGGAATGGTGGCACGACCCTGGAGTTCCTCTCGCCTTTCCTGAGGAGCGCGCCTCCTCTTGAGATGAGATGGGAACGCCGGGAATTCTTTGCCGACCACGCAGGGAAAGGATCCCTCCTCTCGAGCTAGGAGGCGGAAACGGGGGCTCCTCTGGATGTGGGCGAGACTCTCGTGCTTCATCTCGAGTGGAGACGGGAATGTCGGGGAACTTCTTGAGTTGCAGCAAGGGTGTGAAGGACCCTTTGGAAGTTCAAGAGGTTAGGTGTGATTACTCTCGAGACGCCTCAGCGGAAATGGGCCTCATCTCGCTTGGAGGGGAGAACCTCCTGGATTTTCTCGAGTGACGGCAGGTGCTCTCGACTAACGACGGGGACCTCAGGGACCCGCTCTGGTGGCCTCAGGAAAGCCAGTCCCCATGCAAGTTGCTCGGGGCCACTCGGGATTCCTCTCCCGTCGATGCCGGGGCCTAAGACCTTGTGTGGAGTCGGTGCCGGAACCTGAGGATTCCTCTCCAGTGCTGACATGGATCTTGGGTACTTCTGGAGTCTCCCCAGGGGAGTCAGTCCTCGTCTCGAGTGGGGGCATGCACGTGCTCGTTCCTCCCGAGCTGTAGCAGCAGTGTCACGCTTCCCTTCGCGTGGATCAAAGGATTTGTGGATTTCCTCGAGGCTTTCCCACGAGGCTTTCCCACGAGGCTTTCCCACAGGGCTGTCCCACGTGCCACCGTGGTGTGAGTCGATCCTCGGCTTGAAAGTCGAGGCAGTGCAGGGAATACAGGTATCCCTGGAATGGACTGAGACATCTGGGGTCTCTGGGAATGGTGACACGACCCTGGAGTTTCCTCTCGCCTTTCTTGTGGAGAGCGCATCCACTTGGCATGCGACGGGAACGCCGGGAATTCTTTCCCGACCACTCAGGGAAAGGATCACTTCTCTCGAGCTAGCAGGGGGAAACGGGGCTCCTCTGGATGTGGGCGGGACTCTAGTGCTTCCTCTCGAGTGGAGACGGGTATGTCGGGGAACTTCTTGAGTTGCAGCAAGGGTGTGAAGGACCCTTTGGACCTTCCAGAGGTTAAGTGCGAATAGCCTCGAGACGCCTCAGCGGAAATGGGCCTCATCTCGCCTGGAGGGGAGAACCTCCTGGATTTTCTCGATTTGCTGCAGGTGCTCTTGACTTACGACGGGACCTCAGGGACCCGCTCTGCTGGCCTCAGGAAAGGCCAGTCCCCATGCGAGTTGCTCCGGGGCCTCTCGGGATTCCTCTCCAGTCGATGCTGGGGCCTGAGACCTTGTCTGGATACAGTTCCGGAACCTGAGGATTCCTCTCCAGTGCTGACATGGATCTTAGGGTACTTCTGGAATCTCCCCAGGGGAGTCAGTCCTCGTCTCGAGTGGGGGCATGCACGTGCGCTTTCCTCCCGAGCTGTAGCAGCAGTGTCACGCTTCCCTTCGCGGGAACAAGGGATCTGTGGCATTCCCTCGAGGCTTTCCCACGAGGCTTTCCTTTCCTGCAGGGCTGTCCCACGTGCCACCGTGGTGTGAGTCGATCCTCGGCTTTAAGTCGAGGCAGTCCAGGGAAACAGGTTTCCCTGGAATGGACTGAGACATCTGGGGGACTCTGGGAGTGGTGGCATGACCTGGAGTTCCTCTGGCCTTTCCTGTGGAGAGCGCCTCCTCTTGAGATGCGACGGGAACGCCGGGAATTCTTTCCCGACCACGCAGGGAAAGGATCCCTCCTCTCGAGCTAGGAAGCGGAAAAGGGGCTCCTAAGGATGAGGGCGGGACTCTCGAGCTTCCTCTCGAGTGGAGACGGGTATGTCGGGGAACTTCTTGAGTTGCAGCAAGGGTGTGAAGGACCCTTTGAAAGTTCCAGAGATTAGGTTGATAAGCCTCGAGACTCCTCAGCGGAAATGGGCCTCATCTCGCTTGGAGGGGATAACCTCCTGGATTTTCTCGAGTTGCCGCAGGTGCTCTCGGCTTACGACGGGGACCTCAGGGACCCGCTCTAGTGCCCTCAGGAAAGGCCCGTCCCCATGCGAGTTGCTCGTGCGCCTCTAGCGATTCCTCTCCCGTCTATGCCGGGGCCTGAGACCTTGTGTGGAGTCGGTGCCGGAACCTGAGGATTCCTCTCCAGTTCTGACATGGATCTTGGGGTACTTCTGGAGTCTCCCAGGGGAGTCAGTCCTCGTCGCGAGTGGCGTGCCCGTGCGCTTTCCTCCCGAGCTATAGCAGCAGTGTCACGCTTCCCTTTGCGTGGATCCAGGGATCTGTGGCTTTCTCTGTAGGCTTTCCCAAAAGGCTTTCCCACTAGGCTTTTCACAGGGCTGTCCCACGTGCCACCGAGGTCTGAGTCGATCCTCGGCTTGAAAGTCGAGGCATTGCGGGAAAAGAGGTTTCCCTGGAATCGACTGAGACATCTGGGGGCTCTGGGAATGGTGGCACGACCCTGAGTTCCTCTCGCCTTTCCTGTGGAGAGCGCCTCTTCTTGAGATGCGACGGGAACGCCGGAAATTCTTTCCCGAGCACGCAGGGAAAGGATCCCTCCTCTCGAGCTATGAGGCTGAAACGGGCTCTTCTGGTTGTGGGCGGGACTCTCGTGCTTCCTTTCGAGTGGAAACGGGTATGTCGGGGAACTTCTTGAGTTGCAGCAAGGGTGTGAAGGGCCCTTTGGAAGTTCCAGAGTTAGGTGTGATTAGCCTCGAGATGGCCTCAGCGCAAATGAGTCCTCATCTCGCCTGGAGGGAGATAACCTCCTGGATTTTCTCGAGTTGCGCCAGGTGCTCTCAACTTACGACGGGGACCTCAGGGACCCGCTTTGGTGGTCCTCAGGAAAGGCCAGTCACCATGCGAGATTGCTCGGGAGCCTCTCGTGATGTCTCTCCCTCTCCAGTGCTGTCTTGGATGCTTGACTGCCTTTCCTGAGGCCACCAGAGCGGGTCCCTGCGGTCCCCGTCGTAAGTCGAGAGCACCTGCCGCAACTCGAGAAAATCAAGGATGTTCTCCCCTCCAGGCAAAATGAAGCCTATTTCCGCTGACACATCTCAAGGCTAAGCACACTTAAACTCTGGAACTTCCAAAGGGTCCTTCACACCCTTGCTGCAAATCAAGAAGTTCCCGACATACCCATCTCCACTCAAGAGGAAGCACGATAGTTCCGCCCACATCCAGAGGAGCCCCGTTTCCGCCTCATAGCTCGAGAGGAGGGATCCTTTCCCTGGGAGGTCGGAAAGAATTCCGGCGTTCCCGTCCATCTCAAGAGGAGGCGCTCTTCACAGGAAAGGCGAGAGGAACTCCAGGGACATGCCACCATTCTCCGAGTCCCCAGATGTCTCAGTCCATTCCAGGAAAACCTGTTTCCCGCTCTGACTCGACTTTCAAGCCGAGGATCGACTCACACCACTGTGGCACGTGGGACAGCCCTGTGTCGTGGGAAAGCCTCGTGGGAAAGCCTCGAGGGAAAGCCGCAGATCCCTTGATCCACGCGAAGGGAAGCGGACACTGCTGCTACAGCTGGGAGGAAAGCGCACGTGCATGCCCTCAACCGAGACGAGGACTGACTCCCCTGGGAGACTCCAGCAGTACACCAAGATCCATGTCAGCACTGGAGAGGAATCCTCAGGTTACAGCACCGACTCTACGTAAGGTCTGAGGCCCCGCATCGACGGGAGAGGAATCCGGAGAGTGCCCCGAGCAACTCGCATGGGGACTGGAATTTCCTGAGGCCACCAGAGCGGGTCCCTGAGGTCCCATCGTAAGTCGAGAGCACCTGCAGCAACTCTAGAATATCCAGGAGTTTCTCCCCTCCAGGCGAGATGAGGCCCATTTCCATTGAGGCATCTCGGGGCTAATCACACCTAACCTCTAGAACTGCCAAAGGGTCCTTCTCACCCTTGCTGCAACTCAAGAAGTTCCCCAACCTGCCCGTCTCCACTCGAGAGGAAGCACGAGAGTCCTCCCCACATGAGGAGGACCCCGTTTCCACCTCATAGCTGGAAAGAAGGGATGCTTTCCCTGCGTGGTCGGGAAAGAATTTCCGGCATTCCCGTCGCATCTCAAGAGTAGGCGCTCTCCACAGAAAAGGCGAGAGGAACTCCAGGGTCGTGCCACCATTCCCAGATTCCCTCAGATGTCTCAGTCCATTCATTTCCCTGCACTGCCTCGACTTTCAAGCCGAGGATCAACTCACACCACGGTGGCACGTGGGACAGCCCTGTGGGAAAGCCTCG
>NW_017206522.1:0-4840 GCF_001704415.2 Capra hircus | reverse complement strand
TAGAGCTAGCTTTGCTTCTCGCTTTGGCCATTTCGGAAGCCAGGGGCGAGCCCCACCGCTGTTGTCCTGGGGTCTATTGGAGGCTACCAGGCCTATTGGACCCCAGCATGGCACCCGACCCCCTCAGACACACTCCCGCAGCCTCCTTCCCCATGGGCAGGACTGTTCTGACCTAGGGAATGTGTTCCCAAGGCTCAGAAAATGCAGGGAGACACACGCCCTGACTCTGGAACTGAGGCCGTTGGAGCAGGCCTGGAGGTCTGACGTCTGAGACGCCAAACACTTGCCTGCAAGATACAGGTGTGAAAACACACTCTCTGGGCTGCCTTTCCTTCCTCCAAGGAAGAGAGCTTTTCCAGTCTCCTCCGTGCTGAGTCATACAAGGCTGGCAAAGGTCTGGCTTAGAGGGCATTCTCTCAGCGGCAATGGCCCCTGAGGCCCTGCACCCAGGGAGGGATCCTACCCTCCCAGGGAAGTCAAAGCAACCTCCAAACAGCTGCTTCTCTCATGTTTCCTCTGCAGGAGGGAGCTAGTGAGCCCAGGTCTGTCTGGAACGTTCTTGGATCCTGCGGGGAAATCATCCTGGGAGCCCACCTGGATACCAGTCGTAGGGGCTAAAATTCGCATTTTCCTTCCTTGGAGCCCTAACGCAGTACAGCCTAGCAACTGCTTGAAAATCCATCCTGTTGCTGTTTTCTTCCCTCTGACAGAGCGAGCTTTGCTCCCCATTTGGGATTTCAGAAGCAAGGTGGTGGCCTGCAACTCCTTGCCTGGGGTCCATTGGAGGTGCAAGGTGCCCTCGACCAGGTGACCCCAGCATGACACCTGGCCCCCTCAGACACACTCCCGCAGCCTGCTTCCCCATGGGCAGGACTGCTCTCACCTAGGAATGTGTTTGCAAGGCCAGGAAACTGCAGGGAGACACAAGGCCCTGATTCTGGCATTGAGTCTGTTGCGAACAGGCCTGCAGGTCTTCTGTCTAACAAGCCAAACACTTGCTGCAAGATACAGGCCTGAAAACACACTCTTGGGCTGCCTTTCCTTCCTCCAAGGAAGAGAGTTTCTCAGCCTCCTGTGGCTGAGAGTCACACAGGCTGAAAAGCACTTGCTGGGGAGATTATTTTTCATTGGCCATGGCCCCTGAGGCCCTGTGCTCAGGGAGGGCTCCCTCCCTCCCAGGGAAAGTCAAAGGAAGCTCCAAACGGCTGTTCAATCATGTTTCTGAGAGAGTCATTGCCAAGGCAGGTTTCTAAGAAGTTCAAGGGTCCCCAAGAGAGAGGGCTCTAGAATTCTCAAGGAGGAAGAAAGGACAAACTGTTTTTCCCTCTACATTCCTTAGGATTATATAACAATCATGCATCCTTCTTGAGGACGGTCTCTGGAAAAAACCTTCTGGCTAATCCTGTTATCTTAAAATGTCAATTATGGGAGTAGGTCTAGTGAGTCTTTACAACCTCCAGACATTCTTTTGTTCGTTGTCATAACTTATTGGAGAGTATATAACTCCATTACTAACACTAGCAAGGGGTACGCTTTCTGCCCCTTGTGATGTCTCTGTCAGAAGCTTTCTCTATCTCCTTTATCCTTTAATAAAACTCTATTGCACAAAAGCTCTGAGCAATCAAGCCTCGTCTTGGGCCCTGGATTGAATTCTTCTCCTCCATAAGCCAAGAATCCCAGCATCTTTTCGTGGTTCAGCAACAATATTTCATTTCCTCTGCAGGAGAGAGCTAGTGAGCTTAGGTCTGTCTGGAACATTCTTGGATCCTGTGGGGGAAAATATCCTGTGCACACATCTGGATACTGGGCCTAGAGGCCAAAATTTGCATTTCTTTCCCGGGGAGCCCTAACGTGGTGTGACTTAGCAACTGCTTGAAAATCCATCCCATTGCTGTTTTCCTCCTTCTGACAGAGCTAGCTTTGTTCCCTGCTTTGGGATATCTCAACCGAAGGGCCGTCCATAGCTACTCGCCTGGGCCCATTGGATGTGCAAGGTGCCCTCGACTAGGTGACCCTAGCATGGCACTCAGCCCGCTCAGACACACTCCCGAGGCTTCTTTCTCATGGGAAGCACTGCTCCAACCTAGGAATGTGTCTGCAATGCTTGGAAAGTGCAGTGAGACACACAGCCCTGACTCTGCAATTGAGGCCCTCAGAGCAAGCCTGCAGCTCTGATGTCTGAGAAGCAAAACACTTGCTGCAAAGAGAGGCCTGAAAACACACTCTCTGTGGATGACTTTCCTTCCTCTAAGGAAGATAGTTTTCCCAGTCTCCTGCTTCCTGAATGTCACACAGCTGGAATGCGCTTGCTTGGAGGTCGTGATTCAGTGGCAATGACCCCTGAGGCCCTTTGCCCAGGGAGGGCTCCCACACTCACAGGCAAATCAAAGCAACTTCCAAGTGAGTCAGCTCTTCACATCAAGTGGCCAAAGTATTGGAGTTTCAGGTTCAGTATTAGTCCTTCCAATGTATATTCAGACCTGATTTCCTTTAGGATGGAGTGGTTGCGTCTCCTTGTAGTCTAAGCGACCTACAAGCATCTTCTCCAACACCACAGTTCAAAAGCATCCAATTTTCAGCTGTCACTTTCTTTTATAGTACATCTTTCATATCCATCCATGACATATGGAAAAACCATAGCCTTGACTGGATGGATCTTTGTTGGCCAAAAGCAACGTCTCGGCTTTTTAATATGCTGTCTAGTTTGGTCATCACTTTTCTTCCAAGTCATAAATATGTTTTAAGTTCATGGAGGCAGCCATCACCTGCAGTGATTTCCAAGCCCCCAAAATAGTCTGCTGCTGTTTCCAATGTTTTCCCATCTATTTGCCATGAAGTGATGAGACTGGATGCAATGATTTTAGTTTTCTGAATGCTGAGCTTTAAGCTAACTTTTTCACTCTCCTCTTTCACTTTCATCAGGAGACTCTTTAGTTCTTCTTCACTTTCTGCCATAAGGGTGGTGTCATCTGCATATCTGAGATTCTTGATATTTCTCCCAGCAATCTGGATTCCAGCGTGTGCTTCCTCCAGCCCAGTGTTTCTCATGATGTACTCTGCATATAAGTTAAATAAGCAGGTGACAATACAGCCTTGACATATTCCTTTTCCTATTTAGAACCAGTCTGTTGTTCCATGTCCAGTTCGAACTGTTTCTTCCTGACCTGCATACAGGTTTCTCAAGAGACAGGTCAGGTGGTCTGGTATTCCCATCTCTTTCAGAATTTTTCCCAGTTTATTGTGATCCACACAGTCAAAGGCTTTGGCATAGTCAATAAAGCAGAAATAGATGTGTTTTTTTTCTGGAACTCTCTTGCTTTTTCAATGATCCAGTGGATGTTGGCAGTTTGATCTCTGGTTTCTCTGCATTTTTTAAATCCCTCTTGAACATTTGGAAGTTCACAGTTCATGTGAACTTGGAGAATTTTGAGCATTACTTTACTAGTGTGTGAGATGAGTGCAATTGTGCCAGCAGCTTGAATATTCTTTGTCATTGCCTTTCTTTGGATTGGAATGAAAACTGACCTAATGACTAGGTGTTTTGAAGAAAAAAAATCATTTTAACCCATTTTCTCTGAAGTGCAAGGCATATCATGGCCATCCCTGAATCATAAAGTCACCTTTTCTTTATGTAGTCATAGTTTCATGCCTAAATTATAGGCCAACTCGTGCTCAAATTGACTCTGATGTCAGGGGCAGATCAACTAATAAAAAAGCTTGGATTGTCCCTCTGGAGGAAAGTGAGATCTTGGTCCCACGAGAAGAATCTGAAGGGTTAAGGGAACTTGCCAAGAGTGGGGAAAGCTTAGTCCATCCTACATGTACCAAAATCTTAAATAAGGCTTATTTACTTTACCGAAGTAAAAAAACAGATGATGAAAACAATTATAAATCAATGAAAGGTAAAGAAACTCATAGTCTGTTATCAAAAATTGCATTCTAAGAAAACTTTGTTCTCTTAACCTAGAGAGGAGACTAAATTCCATCTGGTACCAGCTTACCAGAAGACAAACAAACAAACAAACAAATTATCGGTAAGCTTAAAAAAAGTATATTCCATATATCTTGAAGTAGCAGTATTTCTGCAAAGGCATCAGTGTGAAACCATAGAGGACATGGTTAAAACCTGATTAAATAGAAATTGACAATGTAATCTGGTCACTGCTGCGACTTGAAATGCTTTAATATGATAACTGGAATTATAACTGACAGCATTTGACCAGGACATATCAGATTTTCACGGATGTCACATAATTTCTAGGATATCTATATTAGGAACTGAAAGGAATCTTTGAACCTAGGAAAGAAAACAACAGTCTCAAAGGCCCTTGCTGAATCATCTATCAGCAAGGAATGTCTTTGCAAGGATCGCAAAGTGAAGGGAAAAATACACCGACCTGCCTCTGCAACTTCGCGTCCTCTGAGCAGATCTGGAGGTCTCCCTTTGTATAAGCTAACCTGTTCCTTCCAAATAGAGGTTTGCAACACAAAACAAGTGGCCGCCTATTCTTCCCCGAAGGAGGCTCTCTTTCCCCACATCCTGCGAACTCCCTTTCCCAGCCTCCTGGAAAAGCGCTTCTTGCAGTTCCTTTCAGAAAATCCTATGGACGGAGAAGCCTGGTAGGCTGCCAGTCCGTGGGGTCGCTGAGGGTCGGACACGACTGAGCGACTGCACTTTCATTTTCACTTTCATGCATTGGAGAAGGCAATGGCAACCCACTTACTGTTCTTGCCTGGAGAATCCCAGGGACGGGGGAGCCTAGCTACCGTCATGCGTCGCCCACAGAGTCGCAAACACGACTGAAGCCCAACTTAGCAGCAGGCAGCAGCAGCAGTCCTG